>NC_143012.1:310871724-311111724 GCF_055824585.1 Amblyomma mixtum | reverse complement strand
AAACCCTGCAAAAAAAAAAAGAAAATATATATGCGCACAAGTCGTGTTTGCCACGAATGCAGAAATGAAAAAAAAAAAAAAGGATTACTGGTTAAACGAGGCTACGACTTAGTTAAAACATTTGGCGAGAGCCGCTGCAGTGACATTTAAGCAGTCATAGCAACAGCTCCCGCACACCAGCCACACAGTCACTCCATATTCTCTCCCTTCTTCTTTCTTGCACTCTTCTCCTTTTCCTGTTTTTCTTCCCTCCTCATACTTCTCCCTTGGAGGCTTGTATTGGCTTATACTGGCTTTGAGCAAGAACATAAAACTATACAGCCGGCCGGCTCACCGTAAAACTACGTGTCATCGTACACCTGGCATGTAAGACCCCAGTGTTCTGTTTTTGCGGTCGAAAACGCCTCCTGGACACATGCTTTTCCTGCTGCGTAACTGTGCAAGCCATTCGTTATATCTCGCGTTTGTGGGGGATAATAGACGGAGGCTCACGGTCTAGTGGTATATATGAAACAATACGAATGCGTTTCCTTCTTTGACAATGCACGTTTATTATCCGAACAGGGACCGCCATTCCGGGAGATAATGGACGCTTTGCACAGCACACAGCAAGCAAAGCCTGCGTCAGCCAGGCGGTCGCCAGTTTATCACTAAGAGTCACGAGTGTCCAAATATCATCGACTGTTGACATGGGAAAAATCCATTTCCTACACAAGCTTCGAACATGGAAACACATGTTCGCATTTATGCCAGATTTTTGCTTACTTTCCCGATCATTAGGTTTCCTAGCTGAATTAACCCGCATTTGATAAGGCCGAACTTCCACAGTTTATTTTAATCGTTCGTGCTTTCTCCATTCGCTATCCTTAATCTCCGTTAGTATGAATAGTTTCCACAAGCCAACCAGTAGCTTTCCTGAAGGCATGAAATGTTTCAATCTTCCATAACTGATATAGTCTCCACTAACCGCATTACTCCTCTATAAACTCTATATAATGACTTATTATTTGGAGTTCGCAGCCTACAATCGAAAAGGCGCCGCTCTTAATTGTAATTGTTGTGAAAGCAACACTACGCGAGTCGCCGAGCCATTTCACGGACCTGACGAAAGGCCATACAGCGCACGCGCGAGCAGTGACGTCACACGGCGCACAGCTGGCGCACCACCGCCGTTGCTGCGCCGGTGACTCAGAGGTGCCGCCGCCGCGCTCGTCAGTTGCGCATGCGCGGTAGCGGCGCATAGCGTGCCGGGACCGCCGCCGCTGACGCGCGCTCTCCATCGCCTCTCTCTCTATCTCCTCTTTGCTTTAGCAATCCTCTAGGTTGAACCACAGCTAAACCACTGCCAATTCTTATTAAAACGCGAATGGCGCAGTCATGTTAATCGCAATCATTTGGAGCTGAGAAACACGGCGGATGCATGCAGACAAAACACACAGTTTGTTCCCACTTCGATTTCTGTTTTTGGGGATCGGACGATTTGTCTCGCACATTCCGTTCAAAATAACCAGCGAAGCACATTAAATATGCATAAAAACAAGCTTAAGAGAACCGTCTAACCAGAAGCGCTCATTACACATTTCATAGCACTGAAAAATGAAGTGACTAAAAATTCATTAGAATCCACCCAAGCACAGCGCCTGAAACACACTGGGTTCAAGAGCAATGAACGATGACACACTCTGCAGTATTGAACACAAGTTCGGCCGTTCGTGCCAGAGCGCAAACGCTCCATTTCCCGCAGAACCACGGCAGGTCGGCATTCCTTTATTCTCCAACGACGTGCTTATCATTTATTCAGGGCGCAAAAGTAATTTGCGCAAACTAACGCAGCCTGACTGCGTGCGGAGTCCTGGGAAGCGCTTCTACAATCGCTCCGCTCAGGTGTAATGAATGCAAGTCCTGCATTTCAAGAGACGCGAATAGATGGGGAGAAGGGAAGCACGCGTTTGACAGCGCTGTCTAGCTTACCCTGCGTAATGCCAAATCCGCACGCTGTGGCGCAGTTTCGGTCCCATGACGCGTCGTACTTCAGTGCGTTCAAGCCGACTCAGCCTCCCCCCCCCCCCCCCCCCCCTCCTTCTTCTCCTTATCTCCTCGGGTATCCTCGGTCGTTCGTCAGCGGTAATGAGCCGGCCAGAGCAAATGCCGGGTCCCGCTAATGTATTCGGGCTCACGGGTGAGCCGGATTAATAAGCGGCCCCGCCTGGCCGCACGTCCAGACAGACGCCTGGCCCAGCTTCTGTACAGCTGTATGTGACGCCGCCGACGTGCCTTCTCATGCAGGGCCCACAATCTGAAGCAACCCCCCCCCCCCCACCCTTACTCTCGCTGTCGGTGTCATCATTATGAAGTTGCCCTGTCCGCTGACTCAGGTGCAACCAAGTACAAGAAAGTGGACAGCTTCGGAAGAGAAGAAGAAAACAATTGTGCGAGGCAAAGCGGCAGCTGGAAATAGGAAAACGATAAAAGAAAACACTGGCTTTCGCGCGGAAAGTGCTTGTACAAGCGCATGCATTCGAAGTACTGCGACAAAGACAACGACGAGAAGACACGAGCGGAGTAAGGAGCGCGCACGCCCGGCTTCAGGTAATTATGCGCGATAGCGGCGCAATTAGCAAGTAGCAACGCTGAGTACGACGGACGACTGTGACTTAGTCGGAGCGGCTTAGACTGCTATAGGGAAGCGCACCTGAAGTTTGCTCCCACTGCACCAGCGCCACTTCTCCCCTGCCGGTCATTTTGGCGTTCCTGTCCGGGCACGTCGCGGGCGGAGCGCATTGAGCCAGCAGCCTGTCGACTGGTACGCGCGTGCTGCTCGCGCAGCTGGCACTCTCTCTTTCATTGTGAGCACGTGCCGTACTGCTCGCGGGCGCACAAAAGTGTTGTTGCCGCTCGCTGTGAATTCCGCGACGTTCTAAGAGTGGAGAAACTTGTTGTGTCTGGGGCTGTCACAATAGTTCTCTGAACATCGGCGGCCAAGGACTGCCCGTGGAATTCTACAGATTTCCTGGAGATGTCCTACATTCTTGGGGAAAAAAAATTTAATATTGGAAAATTGTAACGTACAGTAACGGAAATATTGAAGGTAATGGTCCACCCTTTCTATATGCAGCAAAATCTTAAATATTTTTCATCGCTCGTATCGAGTAGTTGACGATAGGAAAAACGTTAATACTGAAAAAAATGCAAGCCTATCGATGGGAGATTGCTATAGTGAAATCTTCCAGTATATGAAAAAAAATGCGTTCATACACTTTTTCCTATTAAAAAATGTTTTTGTCCGGAATTGTTGGGTATGAAATGGATGAGAACGAGAAACGGCAGGTCTCGATAACTGCTATGGGCAGGGTGAAGTAAGCTTTTTCCTGTTGCTAAACACGTTTGGCATGTTGCACGCGTAATATTATTTCTGAGCACTTTTTGCTGTAATTCACTAAGCATGCAGTGTTTAGTAAAGCTCGCGTTAACGAAACTCATTTCTTTTGCCATTTTTTCTTTTGGAGACTGACAACAGCTAGCGGCGTTATGCAGACGCTTGTGAGGCAAGGTCAGTGATCGCCTCAATGTTCCGACTTGTGACGCCTGGCTGAATTTTCGAAGCTGCTTTAAATGTAAAAAATTTCTAAAAACAAAAATAATCAAAATGTTTGCTTGCACATGAATGAGCGTTTGCATATGAGCGATGGCTCTGCAAATAAATCGTTTTGGGGATGCGCGTGCGCTGTAATCGGCATTAAAATAAATATACCAACCGCTTATCTCCGTTGTAGCGATTGACCAAACTAGAGAATTTTTTCTCTTTGCCGTACATAGCAAGAAGCTGGTAGGCGCATTTCGTGAGTGTTTTCGTTTTTCTCCTCAGCCTCGCGTGTCGCCTTAAGGCCACTTTATTTTAAGTTAAAATAAAAATTATTTCCATTATTATTCGGCGAAACACGTAACAAAATCTTTATTATTTGGCCAACAAACCTGCATGCACCTAACTGCTCAGCCACCCAACGAAATTAAGCATTTTGCGAAGATGCCCGCGCCAAAAAAAAATGGTATTTACATCGAATTCCACGTCTTAAATGACCTCGTCATTTGCTTGCGATACACATTTCGCCGTTACGGTACCGGCTTTTTCGTCAACAATCTGCTTCACGTAGTGGGCCTGATCCACTAGCAGTTCATTTTTCAAGTTTGCGCAGCGAAAAAAAAAATTCACTGTCCACTATTTCTTTTAACCTACATCTCAGAGCGTACTGCCGCGACAGAAAGAAATGCGAACAGCGCAGTGCCTAGGCGCTCCGCGGTGGGAATTTATTTTCGTCACGCTTATACTTGGCTCGCAACACAAATACGCTAGAGACATCCGTGATACAATAATGTACCACTCTAGCGTCTTTTTGTTACTACCGAGATAAAAACGCGTTGAAGATAAATTCCGACTGCGCAGCGCGTGGGCGCCGTGCTGTCCGCATTTTTTCCTAGCGCCCCTGTACATTTTGCTAATCCTCTGAAGCTCGTCAGCGTTCAAGCAGGAGGGAAAAAGCTCGCGACTGCAAAAAGAGATTTGCAGGCTGGTCAACACGTGCTAGTACGTGCAGAACTGGCTTTTTTTCAGGAGAAGCGCGCTGCTCGCGTAGCTACTGAATGGGAGGGAGACCGGTTTGCCCGGACAGAAGTGCGGAGTCGGTCGGAGAGGGCGCTTTTCAGTGGCGTCCGCAGCGCCCCCCTGCGAAGCTGCGGTCCCCTATAAGCCTTGTGCGCTTCGCCCAGCTCACTCCTCGGAGGGAATCAGGGCCGATCGAAACACGCACGAGCGAAGACGCCTTCGGCGGATCGTCATTAATACTTCCGGACTTATGAACACAAAGTAACAAAGTAACTATTCGCTTTCCCGCTAAATATAGCAAGCTTTGTCAAGAGCGTACTCTGACCTTTTCAGCCTTCGTTAGGGTGTCTATTCAATGCAGCCAATCGCAGTGCAGCGCGTGGCTTTGCTAACGTTTCACTCAGTAACCATGACGAAGGGAACGAATATATCATATATATATATATATATATATATATATATATATATATATATATATATGCCTAGACGGCCAGAAGGGCGGAGGCAGGCCCTCCAAGGCTGGGAAGCTGCGTTGAGCCGCGTGTCCCATTAGCAGATGACCTCTGCAATCGGAGAACTGCCTCAGAGTGTCGTCATCAAAGGGCATGACGTATTACGCCAGCCGCTGCCGAAGCACTGCAGTACCGCTTTGATGTATACCGAGAGGACGAAGCTGCTCAGAACGACGGCCAATACGTCTCCATCCCGACCTCGAGCAGGTTTCGTACGGCGGGGATCGCGCGCTTGCTCGTTAACTGACACGCTCTAGACCTCTGGCGGCTTTATGTTTCATGGACCCTGACCTCCAGGTACGCCAAACCGTCCAGTCCAACAAGGAGTGTAATCGCACGTAACGCTGATAACCTATCATTAATTAGTATCAAAATTGTCAAACATTCTCCCTATGACAAATGCGCCAGCAATGAGAACATTGCGCCATTCAACATTCCGTGTATACCTGTTCAGTGCAGAAATACACGCACTGTGTCCAACATCCAGTTAACTTTCCTGGACAAATACCAGCTTTTTCTCTGTATGGAGTCTGCCTCTCTCGCACAAACGATGTTCACTTAGCCATGCGCCTCAGTTCCAACCGATAGTCGTGCTTTCTTTGCGATGCGTAGGAGCCACTTATGCACGGTTGCGCAGGTGCTCCTGGTGTTTGTTCAGCCTGTAACGCTAAGGTGTCATGGGAACAAGAACAGCACACAGTTACGTCATAGCGAACGGTGTGCGCTTAGTTCTCACCCACTGCACAGGTTGAACAGCGCGATGCGAGGTTCCGCAGTACACGGTATACGTTGCAGTCAGTCGTGACCTCCAGAACTCCCTTTTGAGTAGAGGTCACAAACCACCCTCCATAAAAACTGCCGCTTTCGGCATCCGCATATGGGGCCGAAGTACACTGAGGCGGTTCACACTCAGTATGGGTACAGCAGGTGCATTGGTACACCAGGCACAGTGGTCCCATCACTTGACCAATCATATGTAACCATCGTCGGCATCGGCGTTGGCGTAACACATCACGTGATCAGCGCGGAGTGATGTCACCGTTACGTGACCTGTCTCATCGGCAGCAGGAGCCGCGCCAACGCGCTCCGCACAGGTTTTGGTAGCATTTAAACGGAGACGCGAATTTCAAATAACGAAAAAAGTAAAAAAAATTCGGGCTTTCAAAAATCGAAGTATATATTTATGCGACTCGTTTTCAGCGGTGTCACGAAGTTTCCTTGAGGAAACCTGCCGGGAAGTACTCCAAAAAAGCTGTTTTATCAAGAGCGGTGGTGCATGTTGAATATCTTGAAAGGGTAGAAAAACTGGCCTTTTTTTTTTTAATCTCATTATCATAGCGACGCCGCGGCCGATCGGCGCTGGCTTCGGTTCGGCGGAAAGCTGGTTTCCTCGACTTCAGATATGGTGCCCCAGCTTGTCTCCACGTCCAGAAGCAATGATACCCCCCCCCCCCCCCATTCCCCCCCCCCCCCCCTTAAAAAAAAAGTTACAGTTTCAAGGTCTAGCCGTGTGACCGCCAAGCGTCAGCAATAACCTCCTCTTCGGTTGCCCTAACAACCGTCGGATTCTATGAGGGAGCCTCTGAAGCGGCGTCTGCTCTTGCTATCGGTTGGCTACGCTTGTTCGATCGTCTCGGATTACATTGTTTTGGCAGCGCTATAAAATAGTGGAGGTGCTGGTTTTTAGGTTCGGACTTCTGCGATCACTGACTCTCATTTAAAAAGGAACTACAAGACGGCTCATTGTTGTGGCAGCCGATAGCTTGACTGAGTGCTCCTGTGATCGAACTGAGCTCTTCAGGCTCCGGTGGCAGCTCGTGCACAGAAAGTCATTTTATCAGTGGACGCCATGGATGAGAAGCCGAATTCTTCGTGGCCTGCTGCTATGAAACAGCCAATTGCAGTCAACTGAAGAGGACATCATGCGCGGAAGGAGGCAGCCTAGTAACACTACATTTAAAAGGACGCCAACGACTACAACCCTGGCTCCTTTCAGAAGCAGTAAATGCGGCCGTCAACTTTGAATGGGTTTTTCTCAATATTGTTTTGCTCGCTTGCTGCTCATTTTGTGCAGCCAGTCTCCTTGCGACTGTTCTGTACGTTTTGACTGCAGGTGAAGACAATCTTTGGTTTTCAATTCAGCGAAGTTTAATTTTTTGTACGAAATTTTATTCTCGGTCTATAGATGTTTACGAATACCGCATCGCAAAAATTCCTAACTCAAAAGTTGGTGTTCTACAAAAAAAAAAAGAAAGGAAAACATGACGGTCGATTTGCGTAGTTAGGTCAAGTGCGAATTATGTGCGCTGGCACTTCGGTGTTTACTTTGGTTCCGGCGTTCGGTTCTATTGTTCACGGATGGAAGTTGTCCGGATAGTGATAGTGGGTTCGGGAATTGGTCATTCTCTACTTTACATATGTCCCTGGTAGTCCACATACCACTCCTGGCGCAGTGGTGCAGCGGTTAAGCGATGCGCCATCTGCCCCGCGATGCTAGGTGCTGCCGTCAATGGGGCTTGTGCGATAGAGGTTGCTCATCCCGAGCAACTTCTCGACCTCAGACATCGGGATTTTGCAATAGTCCGGATAGTTAGTGGTGCTACTACTCTCTGAAAAAAAAAAGAAAAAGACATTCAAAGCATGTCTTGAGCTGCATCATGCCTGTGGAAATGAATGCTGAACGACACTTTTGCCACATTTTGTTACATCTACAGGCTTTTCACAAGATTCAGAAGAAAATAAGTCGTAGAAAGCAATGTTCTTAAGATACACCGAAATGTCGTGTGAGTAGTCACAACATTATTTGTAATAAGTCCGAAAGCATCCATGTAAATCCATCACGTTTTTTTTTTCTTTTTTTTTCTGAAAGCCAAGCCTCCTTCAACTGCAAATCGCAAAAGCCTAAACAGCTTCGCTGATCAAAGGCATTGACGACAAAGCATAACTGTGAGGCGTTTTTTTTTTTCGGCAATCCTTAAGCAAATGATTGACAAAAGTCGAGCAAACAACGAGACGTGTGTGATGCCTCGTCGAAAGGCTAAGCGTGTGAAGCCTGCTAGGAGAAACACCGGCCGCCTAGTGGCTACAGGTACAACGCTCCACCGCAGAGGCTGAGAGCCGCGACAATCAAGTTCCTTAAATGCAAAGTCGATTTCTCCACAACGTACCTTGCTCAACCAATATCGTCCACCAAAAGATAACGAATACATTCCGATCAGTGCGCGTGCTATAGTTCTTGACACGTGTGATGCTGCCATAGGGAACAGGTCGACATCTGGTGCGAAAAGAAATCACGAGATGCGTTGCTCCCTCTACTTTAAAAACCACATCTTCGGCATTCAAGAAGGCAAGCAGTATACCGGTGAAGCTGGCTTAACAGCACAGAAAGAGGTCTTTTTCGCAATCACGGCAGCTATGTTGGTCGTCTTTATCACAGGAACGGCGCGCATTGGAGCTTATCCGCGTAAGGCGAGCGGTGGAAACGGCCGGAAGTCGAACCCACAAAGTTGTTTTCGACGCCCAAGTAACCGCTGGGCCACTGCGGCGCGCACAGCACAGATGAGGAGCTAATTTTACGCATTCATGAGGAAATGACTCCGAAGCCATTAGTGCGACGTGAAAAGATTAGCGAGTTTTAGAGAACTAATGCGTATGAATTACAATAGGGATGTTTCCAAGAATTGGTGAGCGCAACTCGTAACGCCATGAGAGCAACATTAATTTCTACAGAACTGTTTCCATTTCACGTGAAACCAATTAATGGGGAGAAGGTTTGAATTAGGGAGTAATTATGCTTTTTCACAACCACCTGAGCACAGATATACGGCTAAAAAGGAAAGCTATACAGCTTTCTCTGAAGCTTCGGAGCAGAAACAAAATTCGTTCTGCATGGTCTAGGGATTAATTTCTTTCTTTTTTTTAGAAACTCACTCGCATACGTAATTGAGATACTTTTGAGAACTAGCCGCCTCCAATTTTATTCCACAGCTTAATGTCCCGAAATGTATTGTCGTGCCCCCGAAATTCTTTGTGCTTCCTTTTTTTCCCCTTTTTAAATCACAAACCCTAATCCAGACTTCCTTCCTTCTGGGAAATGAAGCGCCGCCGGCAACAGAAACTGCGCTGTGATGAAAGAGAAGATTGGTGTACTCGCTATTTCGACATTACCAACGTTTCGCCATCACCGCTCAACCAACCGCAAGAAATTCGTGTTTTTTTTTTCTTTTGTTTTATTTTCCACGTGGAACACAATTTTTCATTACGCCCGCTGTTGCCACACAAGCCGCGCCACTACGCTGCGGCACTGTTAAACATCCATTTCACACAAAACACCCGCGTATATTTTTCAAGCGCATAAAAATAGTTTGCAAACACATCGTTTTGCTAAAATCGTGAATGCTTTTTAATTTCAGCAAAAGCATTCTTAAACAAGAAGTCGAGGGATCTTTCATCCGTTGCGATGAAAACGAAAAATCGCACTCTTTCCGCCCGTTTCGATTCCATTCAGTTCAAAACGCCTTAGGAAGGACAGCTGTCCGCGAATTGTTATAACTTGTAGTAACGGTTCGTCTGCTGCGGTGAACGTCCGTGCTTATTAAAGCGCGTTTTTCAACGTGGGCGCAAAGTGTTAGTGGCGCCACCCCGGCAAACAAACGGCGATCTTCGCCACTAAGTTGCTGGCGCCCTCAAAGGACGGCGCCACACACCGAAGGGCCACGCCGTTTGTCGGTCATTTTGAAGTTACGCGGTCGATTTGGGCCGGTGAGCTTTATGACAACGAGGAGTTCCCTAATGAGCGAGTTTGGTTAGTAGTAGTAGGACTGTTTAAAAATAATAATAAAAGGAAGGAAAAGATTTTTGCAAGCCCCGGCATCTGCCATCGCTCGGAAATAAAGGCATAGCAGGCGTACTGGAGAAATGAAATGAAAGAGGTGAGGGGAAAGGCAAAAAGGATGGAGGGGAGGCCTGTACGAAATAAAGGCATAGCAGGCAGACTAGAGAAATGAAATGAAAGAGGTGAGGGGAGAGGCAGAAAGGATGGAGGGGAGAGGGGTACAATATGCAAGTAATCTATTTACACTATGACATATGTACTGGTCGGGCGCGTGTGATGTCCACAATCAATGCGGAGAGTTCGGTTTCCAAACCGTGTTTGCAAGGCTGCGTTTGCTCCTCCCGTGATCATGTAATCCATGCGAGAGCCCAACATGTTTTAGTATCTGATCCAAGAATTTTTTAATGTGCCGCGGTGGCTTAGTGGTTATGGAGCTCGGCTGCTGACGCGAAAGACGCGGGTTCGATTCCGGCCGCGGCGGTCGAATTTCGATGGATGCAAAATTCTTGAAGTGCGTTTACTTAGTGTGCGATGTCAGTGCACGTTAAAGAACCCCAGGTGGTCGAAATTTCCGGAGCCCTCCATTACAGCGTCCCTCATAGCCTGAGCACGCTTTGGGACGTTAAACCCCAAAAAACCATCAAGTATTCTGGTTTCCTGTAGCATCTATTGTTCGCTTGTGTTTCGCCGTATCAGTCGCTGGCATGTTGTAACTCTCCCCAACCGCCAAGCACAGTAGCCGGCGATGTAGGATTCCTGTGTATGGAGCTCATAAAGGAGCACTAGCCGGCGGCTGCCGTGACATCCACTTCCCGTTATGCACGTCAAAATGGAAACGAAAATCTAAGTGTGATAGACGAGTAAGGTTTAACGATACCTTTAGGGGCATTCTCACTGCCCTCACAGGTTTCACCTTTTGAGGCAATGACGTCCCCATCAAACCTTTCGTATTCCCGTCGAAATATTTGTACCAAGCATCGAGTGCATCGACACAGAACTCCGCTCTTCAAAGGGATGCAGCATATGCTGCGCTCCTATCGCAAGCGTTATCGCATTATCACTACAGCAAACACGAACGCAGACCCTGAAGTGATCAAGCCAGGAACTTGGTCAGAAGGAACGTTGCGCTATTGAGTGACATACCTAAGCGTTGTTTGAGCGTCAGCCACAAGCTGAAAAAGAGTGTGGCCGCAAGTGCTTTTCTGTGTAATGCAATACGCTGGCGGAAGCTAACGCCAAGCAGCTGCGAAAGGTACGGGCCCAGAAGTGCGGAGTGAATTAAGAAAAAATGCGCCTTTTGGTTTGTGCACATGCAAATAAAAGCTGCTGCTTTTCCAAGTCTTGCATGCTCAATTTTAAAATAATTCGCCTTAAAACTGACTTTAAACACAGCGCCTCGTCAACAGGCGCCAGTAGCACTGCGAATGGTTTCGGAGACAATTTATAACCGAGACCGTAACGAATCTTCAATTCACTTCACGGGATTAACTAAGCCACCCAGTTCAGCTACTTCGACAGAAATGAAAAGAACGTGGAAAGAAATTAAAAGAACGCGATAGACGGGAGTACTTTACCTTACCACTGCTCCTCAGGTTGGCTAGGGGAACAGAAAACAAGAAGTGGTAAGGAAGCGGAATAAATGTTAAAGAACAATAAAGAGTACCGAACTATACCAGCCTAAAATGATAAGCAAGCCGCATTACGTTCGACGAAGGGAATGTGTCCGGTCGTTCCCGTGTTTGAAATCAAGATAGCGTTCTTCCACTTGGGGTAAGCGTGGCGCACGTTTGATAGCAGAACACGATACCGTAAAGGTCAGAACACATTTTCACTAATATTGGCCTTTTTTTTTTTGTTAAGTTGGCCGTCGTCGAAAAATCAACCAGATGATTTCACGAAGCTTCGCTCGTATGCCTGGTCGCTCTATAGCGTTCGGAAACAAAACCTCACTCTCAAATACGCAGATCGAATGCTCCGGACCCGCGGAACGTTTGTTTGAAAGCCAACGGGCAAAGCATCGCGGATGCAGCCCTCGCCTATGTGTCTCAGGGCGCAGCATTTCTCGAGGCCTGTCGCGGACTAATCCGCGGTGCGGCTCTTAATTCCTAACGTCAGATTATGCCGACCGTTACCAGCGCGACGTCAAGCACAGGTCGTCGACCGGTTTCGAAGACGCGATGCTTGTTTTTCATCCACGCGCTTTCAAAAAGCCCGGAGCAATAATACGCGAGTGCACGGGGGCCCAACTGCGCGCTCCTTTCCGATCCGACGACCGCGCGACTGAATCCGGGGCGTCCCAGGAACTCGGAAGTTCGAAAAGCTCGCTCGGCCCCAGGAAGGAGAGGAGGAGGGGGAAAAGGAGGAGAGCGGCTTTTGTTTCGAGCGTCACGGACCGCGCGTCGCGTGACACGGCGCATTGGCCGATTAATGCCAAGGAACAGAAAGAGGGGAGAAAAAAAAAGAAACCGCGGCGGCGCCCCCAGCTTCCCGCGCGCCGATGCTTCTCTAATCCCTCCCCGCCAGATTTATCACGGCACCCGACGCTAGCTGGCCCACCATGCAAATAAACGCAGCGCCAGCCCCCGTCTTGCCTCTGGACTTGTTGTTGCCTTCTCTATTGGCACGTGAGGACTTCGTCCACGCCCCCTCCTCCCTCCCGTGGCGCGGCGGCGCCCTTAGCCGACCCCGCAAACATCGACAACGCACTCAGCGGCGCGTTGATAAGGTTTTGATAAGCGCTCTCGGGGAGCACGCGCCAAACGGACTAGAGGGATGCGCTGGCGACCGACGCAACAGGCGGCGGCCGAGGCCGCAAGCGAGCTGCGAGGGGAAAAGAAGACTCTTCTCGACCAGGAGCCGCCGCTGCGGCCAACCGCCGTCCGAGCAGCGACCTTGAAGAAGATCCTTGACCGGAGACCGGGAGAGAAGGGTAGGTCGCCTGCGAAAGGACCCAGACGACGTGGTCCTGCCACCCTCTCTTCCTTCCTCCTAGGCGGAGCGATGCGCAGCCGGACGGAATTCCAGATCGGTCACAGAGCGCGAAGAAAAGTTTCCGCTCTACGATGTGACCCCCCATCCACCCCTCCACCCCACTTTCTGTACTTTTTCCTCTTTGCGGAGTGTTGTTCTTTGGCGCGGCAGCACAGCGACCGCGCCCAGATTCAAAACCGCTCGGGAAGACACAGAACTCGTCTGTCCAAAGACTAAATACCGTCGCCTGCGCTTTCTCCTCTTCACCGCTTATGACACGACCCATTCAGAGGTGCGGCGCCGGAAAGCGCCAGAGAAAGGAAAACGACGATTTCGAAACGTATAGTCTCCCTCCTTCCTCCTGCTCTTCTGAAGGCGGAGGAGGAGGTCGAATACGACGACCAAGCGGCTCTTTGCAGATTGGAACGATAAGGCCGCCGCGCTTCCTTTCCGCTCCTTGCAAGAAAGAAAAGAGGCCCAACTCCGTTTTCGAAACACACGAAGAAAGTTCGTGCCTCGTCGTAGTAAGGTTCGCGGTCGCGTGCGCAATGTCTTCGGGCGAGCGCGCGCAATGACCCGGCGAGGAACGAAAGCCGCGGGCGCGGCGCGCGTGACTGCCTGATCGCGATCTCGAAAGTCGCGAGTCGCCCATGCACTTCTCTCTCCGTGGGCGTGCTCGCGAGCAGTCGCAGAGAGCCGACCACACTCACTCGGCCCCTGCGCGCGACTCGGCCGACGCCAGGGAAGACGCAGCGACCCGAGACGCCAACCATTGCCCAACCTGGGCGATATGTCATTACGGCAGCGCACGTTCGACACGTTTCATGCCCATACGACCGCGCCGGTTTCGTAAAAACAGGCGCGCGCGCGCGCATGCACCAAAAGCGAGACGATGCGAGAAAAAAGCCCCGTTTTACCTATAGAAGGATCTTTCGATGCTTTGGGAACGAAGAGCTCGATTTTACACGAACGGAGACATGCTGGCGTTGGTCGTAATTAATACCTTCAGAATTGCACACAGAAGCAATAAGGCTCTGCCGCTGCTTCCTTGAAAAGGAAGCTTGCCCTTCCAGTGGTTAGCATCAAGCTCGAAACTAAACACCTGTGACAGCACAACCCCCCCCCCCCCCCCCCCCCAACCCCATCGACTACACGAATGAGCAGGCTAATGAGGAAACATAGACCTAAACTTAATACAAAACTGTTAGTTAAACGCATATATTAACGCTTTGCTTCGTCTATGCTTTTTCTTCCGCTTCGCTTTGCTCCGTTATAAATAGTATGAATCAACGACTTTGCTTACGTTTCTAGACTGCTAGGATATAATTTGGTAAACGTACTCACAAATTAAGTGTGATACAAATGCCCCACATATGCGCAGGTATAAGACGAAACTGAAAAGTCGGAATTCCGGTAGTGAACGACCACCTGTGAAGTGGGCGTGTACACGATTGAAAGAAAGAAAGAAAGAAAGAAAGAAAGAAAGAAAGAAAGAAAGAAAGAAAGAAAGAAAGAAAGAAAGAAAGAAAGAAAGAAAGAAAGAAAGAAAGAAAGAAAGAAAGAAAGAAAGAAAGAAAGAAAGAAAGTACGCTACGTCCAACATCTCCCCTGCCCATTTCTTTGTTTGTTTTTACGAAACTGCCAGCGCCAAGACGAAGGAAGATATCAAGGACTTCAGTCCATCTGAAAGTCTCAAGATCACCTGAGCCTTTCACACACTAAATAACTGCACAGCTGCGGCTGTTTTCGCCTAAACAAGGCCAGTAACCTGCAGGACGCCGTAAACCTATGTATGGTGGGTGCCATATTAAACGTTTATTCTCCATCTCACCGCACGCACTGTCGTGACTCAAAGGATGTGACTGCAAGAACGAATGCAACTACTGCGTCATGCACTCCCCATGCGCGGCCTTCCTGTCTCCCAATAGTACTCCACTATTGGAGGGCGGCCCGAGAAAGCAGGCTCTTCATATAACCTATGACAGCGGCCTAGTTATCCCCGGGCGCAACGCAGTTGTAAGGCTGCTGTTAAAAATCATAGCGTTTCTTTCAGCTTACCGTGCTGCAGGAACTAGTGGCCAAATATCGATGACAAAACACTCTGTCGCAATAGCCTGCGTACGCTTCCTTTAGAGCGCTCATCGACGCTTTCAGCGCGAGCGTTCAAGGATGAATGTCTACCGCGATCCGCGTCCGCGAGGAGCCGTCTGCGCATGCGCGGACGCCGGAAAGCTTGGTCAGGTGACACTCCGCGAAAGAGGATAGTTGTTACGTGTCGCATATGACGCGGGAGCAAAACCAGAACGCGCGCTAGGCTTATGCATACGGGCAATGCAAACAGACATGCAGTCATTGCGGAGCTTGTCGCGTCGCACACACACAGGAACGAAACGAATATGACGCCGCGAGTGAAACGACTCAGAGAAGAATAAAGTACAAACTGCAAAACAAAAAGCAAGGAGAGAGAGAGAGAGATCTAAAGCGCAGTGGAATCCGCAGTGCGTTGCACGGAGCGACATAATGGTACGAAACAGCTGACGCCTTCGTCTCGTTCGTTATGCAGATGTCTTTGAGTGATTCAAGGTTAAAGAAAGCGGAGCTGTGCTTCGCCGTTGCATTTTTTCCTCGCAACGAGCCACTGACGCGTTGAGGTGTGACGCGGATGTCTCACGCGCCCGTCTCCTCCCTGTTGTGACCTGTATACACCGCTCGTTGTTGCTGTCAGCGTCCTCCACGAATGTTCGAACCAGCCACCTACAGCTCGCCGCATTTCAATGGACCACGGTGGAAATTTGTCGGCATTACTCATTTTCTCCCCCCTTCTTCCAGTTAAGCTAGTACTGTGAATATCAATTACGAGCCAGAAATGAAGTATGTAGTTGTTCTGCTGCATGAACCGAATTCGAACACACTATCCTTAAAGATCTCACTACTTCACTGTTCCCTTCCTTGAAGGCTACATGATGTTAGACATAATGGACCGGTACGACACCATCAGTGCTTCTATTCTTTCTCTCAGAATTTGTGCAGGCCTTGGCTTTCTGGTGAGTGTATGATCCTCAGTACTGGTGGCATGGCACTACAGATTTGCACAGAGACGGTCGGAATTTGTGTTATCCAGCCGTTTGCGGATGTTACTTTTCTATTAGCAGGCAGCCTCCGCAAGAAGTAGGCAAAGATGGCAAAAAATTAGCAGTTTGTCGCGGCTAAAGAACGATTTCACAAATCAGCGACTGCACGCATAGAACACAAGCCCCCTGCAATGATGCTGTCCCTACAGAGCCTCTTAGAGGCTTAACGCAAAAGTGAACTTGGAAGCAATACCAAACTGTCATTTTTAATTAGTTAAAATAATCAGCCCGCAATGACAGTGCAGTGGCGCTCGGCTGCTGATCTCAATGTTGCGGGCTCCATTCCAGCGGGCGCGACTGCATTTCAGTGGAGGTCAGCTGGAATTCTTTAGCGCACCCCGAAATTTCAGTACCAGAAGAGTTTTCATTTCAATGGAGCCGAAATGCAAAACTGCTTTGGTACTGATATATCAGGACACGCTAAAGAACAAGAGGCACTCCAATACGGCATGTTTCGTTGCCCATAATGTAGCTGTGGTGCGCGAAATTCATTAACATACCGTATTTACTTGAATGCAACGCTTTTTTTTTAAACTGACAGTAGGAGTGATCGAGAAGCCAGCCCTCACGTTCTAAGTGAATTTTATGCAGATGCAGTTGTGAAGACTATACCGTTTGTACTCGCATATTGGTCCATCCGTCTTATAGGTTAACTCCATACATAGGGAACCTGGAAAACTGTTGGAATGCCGTATAGGTCGACCAGCGGCAACTCAGAGCCGAAAACATTAAACTAAACTGACCGGCACAGGGCCTTCATTTCGTTCTATAAAAGTCCGACAGACTCCATCATCGTCTACAGCGCCGCTGACGTCGTACGATAACGGCAGCAGCGCTCAACGGCTGCACGAAAAGCTTGGCTTTGCCATCGTACACGCAGTGCACACCTGTCGCTTTCCTCGCGCACTTTTCAGCAACATCGAACTCTGCCTACGGTCACACAATTTTCCTACGCCTGCCCACTTAAGACGACGGTTCGCTTAAAATGCTGCCGAGAACGGCCACCGACATTCAGGAATTTTCGTTTTACGACGACGTCTTTAAAGAGTCAGGCTAAGCACTCATCTTAGTATTGTCCTTATCGGAGCATCTTCTTGGCAGCACTCGCAAAAGAAAGAGTACGTGAACTCTTCGCACAGTTACAGTAGAGGCAACTCGAAAGTGGCCGTGGCCGCCTTACTATCACGACGAGGCGATGGTACATTAGGGTAAATACGGTATAATATAACCCAGCGGGCCGAGCCTCACAGCGTCTTTGAAGAACGCCGCGCTGATGGGCCTCGCATACACTTCGGCCAGTAAGTAGACCCTGATTTACACTGAAACGCTCCCGGGATGCTATTTTCCTGTGTCTAAACTCGTTACCACGTCCGAAAATCAAACCAGTTATCTCGCACTAACGCACAAAAACGACAGAGTCACTGTGCCACCGCGACGAAGGAGATTTTAGACTTTCACGGCGGCGGAATGCGCGCCCTCATGAGCTCCGGCTCAGTGAGCGAAGTAGGCTCGTATGCGTGCCTGCAGCATTAGTGCCTGCAACTGGTGTCGGTGTTTGCGGCGGCCGAAGGGAAAGGGGCCGGGAGGCCAAGGACGCGACCGCTGACGTAACAAAGGAGGACAGCGCGCGCTCCACTGGCGAAACGAGCGGCCTGCGCGACGACGCGCACTTAAACGCGGCTTCACTCTTTCTTCTTGGGTAACCGCCAGCGGCTCTGGTTCCGCGATAGCGGGCTTCAAAGGGAGACCGCGACAACACTTAGCGGCAGCCCGCTCCAGCGAAACCAATGCAGGGGGAGGAGATTGGAAGTGCTCCAGTTCCTTGGGCGACCAATTGGAATATGATGATGTTAACTGGGTGGACGCGGAGGAAATGAGTGTTTTTCTATCACTCGACAATCTATTCCAGTTCGGATTCTATTCAAATTCTAATTCACATTCTGTTGTTACTCCAATTCCATTCGTAATAGCTTTTTTATGCATTTTTACTGAGTTAATCTTAGTCGTTTCCGTTTTGTTCAGTAATTTTTTGTCGGCCTCTCCGTCCTCTCGCCTACAAGCGGAGAGCGGGATGTCCCTCTCTCCACCTGCTAGAGTTCGCAGACAGAGGCTTCACACAGACGCCACATCCATGATCCACCAGACAGTTTTCTCCTGCATGGCACTGTTATCTCCTTAAAATAAACTCACGAAGTGTTGTAGCGTCAGGTATTACAACGTCAGCTGTAATACTTCCTAGATCCCTGTAGATCTCGCGGTCGTGGTCTGCTTGAAATGACGTTATCACATAGCACGGTCGCATTTATTAACTGCGTTATGTGGCCCATCGATCGTGAGACCGCGACCACAGTAGGTCATGTGACCTTACTATGTAACGACGTTGTTTGACGCGGACGATGACCACGAGACCATTTGGTCCATTAGTTACCTGATTGAATCATATAACCAGTCATTGCCAATGGGTCGTGTGATCGACTGATCATTCTGCAAAGGTCACGTGACCCCTTGCATAATATCATTACCTCCTTACACACGGCTATGTAAATGCGCTTCAATCATTCCTTTTTCGCTCCACAGCAGTTATGCCAGGTCATTAATATATCGAAATGCATGTGCCTGCCGTCATTTTTCTCGAGTTCGTTTGCCCTTTGATTCTGTGGTGGTTTACCTTTGGGATTGATTTGAACAGTTTCAAATGTAAACTGCGGTGAAAGAAAATAAGGAATAGATAAAGCAAAACGCCCCGTTAGATGAATAGAAATAAGTATTCTGGTCGCAGTTTGACTCGAAAACATGACCATCGACACCTTGAGGAAGAAAAGTGTGCATGCAGGGCTGACGCGCACAGTGAATTCGTACAGAAATGCAGCGATAAAAAAGCCTGCTGGGTACTCAGTATGCGTCGTTTAAGGAAATATTTCCCACACAGGAGTTTCTATTCGTCGTACTATAACCTGTCCCAGCCACGACGACCGCATTTCGATAGAGGGAGGCGAAGTGACGGAAACATTAGGGTAGGGATATTTCAGTGCACGTGATCGAAATCAGCACTGAATTGCATTGCACTGATTTGTACCGAATTGCAGTACTATTGCATGTACAAAAACAGCTGACAGGGCTATGTAAAAATTCATTTCATAATATCATCGCCCTGATTACCAACCACCAAGCACCGCGATTCGATGAAGCCGAAACTCAATAATAGCCGTATGCTGAGAAATCGCCGCACATTAAGGAACCTTAAGTAGCCAAACTAAAACGCGCCTTGCCTCATTGCTCTTAATGTTGGATGGCGCAGTGAAATTAATCGATCGACCAACAGTTACCACCAAAGCCACGTGAAAAGTAGAAAGACTCAGGGCCCCTCAACTTAAGCATCAGTCAAAAAGCGTTCCACAGCGTTCAAGGACCGACTCTCCGCAACATCTTATTCGGGACCTGCATCACAGGGACCGCCCGGGGCGTTGACGTTCTCGCGCAAAGCCGGCACGCATTGCGTGCGACGTTCATTGCCGCTAGAGCGTCCATACGAATGACGTCATCGCGGAGGCGGCAGCGTCGCTTTTTTGCTTCTCGTCTTTGTCCCCCCTTCGCCCGCTCCTTTAATACTCCCGGCACGCAAAATGCGTTCGCGGCGAAACCCAACACGAACATCGCGCGACGCGGATCGCGTGGCAGCTGCGCGGAAACCCCGAGAGAGGCTGCGCGGCTGCACGCATTCCGAGCGCATTCCACTTGGCGGGCGGCTGCGCTGCATCTATCATCCGGCTCTTCCCGCCAGGCGCCCGGATCCACACACAGTGCGCTGTATACGCAAACATCTCTACAGAGTGCGCCCCGTGAAAACCGTGCACCGTTGTGCAAGCCATGCAACGTCGCTATAACGAAGTTGAAGGGGTCTGGCGACTACTTCGTTACAGCCGTAGCTTCATCACTGCCCGTCTTGACTGAGCTCCAAAGAGGAATCGTCATTTCTTCGGTTTATTCATTATTTCGTTATAAACGTTTTCGTTATAATTAGGTTCGAGTGTAGTATCAGATCAAGTGTCCGAAAAGCAGAACTGCGGCTAAAGTGCGAATAGAGAAGCTGCAAGGGACGTTGCGGACGCCATTATTATGCACCTCATGGACATCGTCCACAAAATTCACACGGTGCGGCCGCCGGTGAGCGAATAAGACAAACACGCAGATTTTCGCCGCGCTTCTAATTCGCCATTACGGCGTACACTGTGGCGCCGGTGCAAGCAATCTCGTTGCCGGCGCCTGAGCAGGACGGCCAGTCGTCGATTAAAGCGATTAGTCGACTCGTTAGCTAACTATTATATGTCCACGACACGCTGGTAAAGCACGGACTGTCGTTTTGAGAGCGGCCTGTCCTTGCGAATTCTGCACCCGATTCCCTCACGCTATGCGCTCGCTTTGACGATGCTGCATAGTTTTCCTGGGGAAGAGTGTATAAGGAGAAGGAAAGGCAGGGGGAGGGAAGAAGTGTAGTGGGAGAGACCCCGAACTGGAAGCAGCGCGGAAGAGCAGTGACAGGGGTCTTCTGGACAGCGTAGGTCGACACGCGAAACTCGTTGCGAAGGCGAACCCCCGGCGCCGCGCATCGTCAGCCTGCTGGCTGCGTGCTTCTCTTTGGGACGCACAAAGGGGGTCCTCTGTGTGCTCGCGCGCCGTCGTAGAGGCGTCGGAGCGCGCCGGCGTCGTCCAGATAGCGACGGCATAGCGGCAGCAGCGCGATACGCCAGGAATCCCGACCGCGAGCCAGCGACGTGCCTCTCGCGACGACTGCTTTCCCGAGACATTGAACAGCACGGAGGAGGCGAGAGAGGAAAATGCGGATATGTGTGAGCGTGTGTGTTTCGTACACTGCGCGAGGCTGCGCTGCATATTATAAAAAACAAACAGCCATAGGAATACGGCACAAAACGTGTCTTGCAAGTATTTCCAGCGATTCCAGAAAAAAGGGGGGTTCGTAAATTCACGACCCAGGAAGTGGTACCTCCCCTCCTCAGTGAGACAGAAAAGAAAGAGACAGGCTATAAAGTGGCCTTTACAGTTTATGTCGCTTTATTCGACATTTGTCGCTGTTATACCGTCGTTCAGGCGAGTGCAGTAGCCGCGCTAAAATCCTAAAATATCGACGCACGAGCGACTAGTCGAGTTGAACGTGTCGAGATACTCGCCGCTTACATGGCGACTTCCCGGTATAGCTCTCAAGAGTTGGCTCTTGAGCAGGCTTTATCTGCGGTCAGAGGCGTGCGATAAAAAGCTACAAAGTGTGTACGGGGGGATTACGTAAATGGCCCGATTGGGGATACCGGGTATACAAGGAACCGCCCACACGACAGACAATGTATACTCTTCGCTCTACACTAAATATGAGGGCAAGTTTCAGTCCCACGCAAAGAAAAAAAAAAGGAAATTTAAGCGAGATGAACACAGATATCCCTATAGAATACATTTGTCACACTTCTACAACAGCGCGCACGAACATGCGCGGGGGCGTAACATCATACCTGTCTGTGATTGCATAAAAGATCAGCTTGCGAGCGAAATTACGCAGTCTCTACCAGTGTTTCATTCATTTTCTCGTATGTTTCACACTACGTCTGCTGTTGCATTGTTATGCTTGGCGGAAATGCTGAGAGGAAAAAAAGAAACCTGTGGAAAATAGAAGCTTACATCAACACCTAACGCATTAATTAGCAAGTTTTTATGGGGCTATACGCGTGGAACACAGAGAGTTTTAGCGAAGTGCGCGACAACCTAGCAGATACTGCAATGTCGAGCAGCCTTGGGCACATGAAACGTAAAGAATTGGTCCAATGCATGCAAAACTGGAGTTAGAGCAGAGCATGGCAGAAGAGAAAGCGCGCTGATTAAAACTGTACTTCCATTTACGCTGAGTCCCAAGTGTGCCGCTCACTGGTCGTTGGCTGACGTCAAACAGAGACGCTTCACATTACAATCTCTGCAAGCTTTAGAACTTGAGCTGACTGTCTGAAAGGCACATCTTCCACGTCACTTTTCAGCACGTACCTCTTTTCCCTCCATATTCAGACAAAACAAAGGAAGAAGTTTGCACTGAATATTACCCAGGCGCGTACAGGTTATGCAGCTATCTGTTTATGGAACGGAACCAAAAGGCCAGCCGCACAGAAACGATATCCCCATGTGCGCGCTACTTTGTTAGGGTGCCTCTTTCATAACAACCGTTTGATTTCGCGCTACGCCGAGGAGCTTCGTTTAATCAGCATGAGCTTGTTTGCACCCCCTACTGCATACGCTGAAACCGGGAGACTTACCCCCATCGCCGCAGCTTTCATCTTGGGAAGAGTAGCAACAGGTGCCGCACAAAACAACGCGATTACGACAGCTGGCTGCCAAGGTGGGCGGAGAGGGGGAGTGGGTGAGGGAGGATGCTAAATAACCAAACAGTACAAGATGGTGCCCGCAAAAGAAAGAACGACAAGGAAAAGAAAACAGAAGCCGGTTTCTCAGCCAGTGGGGTCGACGGTGTGAGGAGGCGCGTCAGGCCACCAGAGGATGACTCATGCCGAACGCTCGCCAGGCCTGCCTTGCCCCCCAGCAATGCTCTCCAATACCCCTCCAGGCGAACCTCCTCGGGGCGAGATGTTTGTCCCACCGGCGAAACCGAATTCCAGTATACCACCGCCGAACTTTGCTCCGCTTGAGCTGCAGTTGCATAGCGTGCCCTTGCGCCTAGGGCGTAGCCGCAAACGAACACCGCCGCCGCGCGTTCGAAAACCTTTGCAGCGTCAACAAAGACGTCCGGCGTGACAGGCAGCTGGCGTGGCGTGAAGCTTTGCGACACGCCTCACCGCGCGCCTTGCAGTGCGGTGACTTGGTGGCAGACTAGACAGGGAAAGGGGGAGGGGGAGATTGCTTTGCGGGAATGAAAAGCCATGCAACTCGGCGGAAGAAGTTGAATCATACACACGCCCAGAAACGCACGCGAAGCCGTTTCATGCAAAGCTGCGCGAAATATAGAGCAACACAGAGGAGAAATAGTGAGTGGTCGCGTTTGCGTGCGAAGTCGAGGTAACTTGCAGGTAACGATTCGAACCGAGCGGCGCCGAACAGAACGTAACGATTTGGCCGTGGCCAGGCTTTGCCAGACAACATCAGTGCGACACTCCCTGCCTTTGACATTCAGCGGCCGCGCGTATGGTTTGCGAGCAGTACATGCGCCGAGTATGAGTCACCTTTATTGGTTTGCGCTGTATGACATACTCGGCTGCCACCATGCTGCGCTTGTTGACCGACATGCCCATTGCGATATTGCATACTGAACCACCTGTGCAAAGTGCGAACGTGACGATAAACAAACAAAAAACAAAAACTTCTCAAACTTTTCACCCTCTACACCTATCCCGCGAAGTGACAGTTGCAGATGTACCAACTGGATTGCCCTGCCCGAAGACAGTGGTCAGCATTTCAGCATTTCAGTGGTCAGCATTCCGACATCATGCATAGCGATCTGCGCTATACCTACTCATTTGAGCGCCGTAGAACCGTAGAACCTGCAAAACAAACCAGTCGAGAGAATATTCTTACCTGCAGTCGATCACCAAGTTGTCCTTTTGGTATCCAAATATCGCTCGCAGTCTTCCGGATCAAACTAAAGGACCGTGAAAGCACGGAGAGCGACTGCTGCGCACTCACAAAACGCAGTATCGTGGAGACAGTCGGGAAGACCTGGCTGACGCAGTCCCTCACGTCACTGTCAGCAGCACACAACACTACGGCGTGCACCTCACACTCCCTTCAGCCTCTCGGGCCGAACTCGAAACACAGGTTGGAGAAGTGACGACGGGACGGTGCTCCGCTCCGCACGAGTCGCGAGTAGACACAGCTGCGTCTTACTAGGTGGACGAGGCAACAGCCGAACGGGGTTTTCCCCGCTTTGGCGAGAAGAGGACTGCCGCCAAGAGAAGCGGCCGTCCGAAGCGCAACGGGACGCGTAAGCAAGCGCTGCTGCGTCCGCGCGGGAGGGCGGGGGGGAAGCAGAGGGCTCCCCCTCCTTCCTCAACTGCGAAGAGGCGAAAAGCGGGCCGCCCAGCCGCGAGACTAAAACAAGACGCGGAAAGAAAAATAGGAGGAGCGGGGGCGCACCCGGGTCGCCCATCCCTCCTCGCCGTGCGTCTCGTCAGCCGACGCCGAAGTCCGATGCCGAAGTTCTGCGTCATCGTGGGGGCCGCCGCCTTCCCGAATCCGCAGCAAGCCACCGAACTCCGCAAGCTCTGCACGTAGCCTCCTTCTTTTCCTCCGACGAGGATTAGACGGCGACTCGGACTTGAGTTGGCTATAAAATTAACTCTGTTTCTTTTTCAGCCTCTACTTCTCTGAGTGCCGTGTGGAGCGTGGCGGATGTCACCTTGCCACTTGACACTGATTTCGGGAGATGGAATGCGGTGGGAGAGGGGGGACGATTGCAGGATTCTTCGCGTGCCGCAATACTACCGCTCTCCTCAGAGGAAGAAATCTTCTCAAGGAACACTAATCAAGGCAGAACCTATAGAAACAAGTTCAATCCCCCCTTCTCTCAACGCAATCCAGAGTGAATGCCCAGTTTTCGCTTCCTATCTTCTCCCTCCCTTGCTCTATCTCCTCTCTCTCTCTCTCTCTCTCTCGCTATCTGTTCGAAAATACCGCCTCCATAGAAGACGTGCTTATTCGCGATGAATAAGACGGCGGAGGAGGCGCCGGATCACTTGAAATCGCGTTCCTGTTCTCCGTTACTCTCAGAACACCGCGTAAGCTGATACGGGACGAATAAATATATATGTTGCCCCAAGCCAATAACCTTTACACGCGGGATTTTCCACATCGTTTCAGACAACTTCTCGGCGCCAACTGTATGCCCATTTTAGCTGCGCCTGCCTTACACTGCGTCTGAAAATGAGGTGCTTTAACACTGGGGGTGCTGGCTTGGTTGATGACGTTATCAGTGACGCAGATGAGCAAACGAGGCTCTCGGAGAAGGAAAGCTGGTAGGACCCGGATAAAAAATTAAGACTTTCCACCGATAATGCTGCGGCCGCGTCGCCTACCAGATAAGCGCAAAGAGCTTTCGCAGTAAAAAAAATGCCGAAACAAACGCATTCCAAAACTCATTTCCCCCAATTGTTCATAAGCTTCCATGCAGTAATTTCGAGGCTATCCTCTTTTTCCTTCCTTCTCATTACATCAAGCAAACCTGCATCAAGCTAACCTGGATTACAAGAATAACCTGTCCTCCCACATACGTGGACTATAAAGCACTGTTACGGTACGCGTAGCTATGCACTGCTCTTTATTGTTATCATCATCGCCGCCAGCCTAACTACGTGCATCACAGCCCAAAAGCTTATCCCAATTAACCCAGTTTATTGTTATAGAATCGTCCATAACCAATAATGTCATGCAAGTGATCAGCTCTACGCAGATTTGTCTAGCCATTTTCCTCCCGTAAAAAATCTGTCATGGAAGCCCTAGAAAGTATTTATTCATTTAATAGTGACGTCTGTAGAAGCAGCTCTGCAGAAAGACCCGTAACGCGCGCACACGCTTCAACCTTCGAGAGTGCCTCGGCGGCGGTGATGTCTCAGCTGGCCTTCGTTACCGCGCACTTGGAACGCAGCCTTCATCTCACTCACACAGGCTGCTCTGAACACACGAAGCAGGCACGTCCGATTTGCGCCAGCACAGCACAGCAGCGCACGCTCGCCTCGTTGCGCCCAGAGCATCTGCTTTTGTCGTCCCGCCTCTCTCCCGAAACGCTTTCTTCGTCGAGCGCAAAAGCGTTTCTTTGCTTTACAGCGCGAACTCTTCCCCGCGGGAGCAGTTTTTACGGCGCAGGAACAGAGAGCGGAGCGCGGCAGGAAAGAAGAAAACCAGAACAAAAGAAAGAGATAGATGGAAGGAATGCAAAGGAGAATTGTACGGTGTTTAGTCTGAGCCGCTCGGAAGAAGAACAAAGCCATGCACCAAAAGGTGACCGGTGGACCGAGTCGAGAAGGTGAACAGCCCGAAAGGCAAACACGAAAGCCGTGAGGGAAACGACTTTAGCTGCGAACGCTGCGAAAACGACAGCGGAGGGGGAGGGGGTAAAGAAAAGCGAGAAAGAGGTGCACAGAAACCGACGCCGTATGCACAGCTACGGGCTACTGGAAAATGTCATCCCTGTACGATACGCATCTTAACTGCACCCAGTCGCTTTCGCACTCGAGCGTGCAAGTTACAACAAAGCTTTTCCACCGCCACCACCACTACTCCTCGCTTTCAACCGAGCTCACAGAAGCAACGTGGGCCGGGTGGGATTAATTCCACAAGGACTGAATGTCTTTGTCGGTTGAAACACTTCCGGCCCGATTAAGAAAATCGAGCACGGGTCACCCCTGCGGCGGAGGTCACGAGATTCCTTGGACTTAATAACGGTCACTGCCTATAGGCGCTTTATCCAATGCTCAGCGATTGCTGTTAATGCGGAAGCACTCTCATCCGTGCACTTCGCATGCGCATGTTGAACTTGCATTACAAAAAACGAAGTGCATGTCAGCCGTTGGCTCTTGTGAATGGACCGTAATTTCTTCACCGCAACAACACTTAAATGCTGAATATGGTCCACAAATCAGGCACATACCTGAGACCTGACTGATCTACATGGCTCTAAACACAGCCGCCTATAACAGTCAATAGACAACACCTGTTGTCACCATCTGGAGTCCAAGTCTTGGGGGAACTTTAAGAGAAGGCATGAAGCCTCCTTTCTACATGACTGTTTTTCGAATATCCCTTATTAGACGCTTTTAGCATACCGGGGACCTATTAACAGAGACGTATACAGGTTTACCGGACGCCTCCTCACTCCCTTCTGGCGCAGAGGCATTCAATTGCGTGATGACAATGGTGACTGCTAATTCTGAGCCCTCGCCTTTTTGTGATAAGCCACAAAATGGTGCCAGTTTTACGGATAAGCCACAATACGGTACTGTTTTTTTGTCTGCATTTCAAGTGTCCATCGTAAATAACACAACGTCTCACTGCCTTGCTTTTACTTAACTTATGCACTTCGCGCAGAACAGCCGCACATATCGAATCCCCCCCCCCCCCCCCCTCCCTCCAACATACCGTTCTAATGAAACAAACCTCTGGCTTCACTAGTGTCGATCAGAGCTACCAAGAGGGAAACCTCTCGAAGAGCGAAAACAAGCCAGCGTGGCAACGTACAGCCGTAAAATATGTAGCAGCGGCATAACTCCGACACTCAAATGGTCATAACCACTGCGCACCAGCATTTCAATCAACCATTAAAACCAAGGCCATAGTTCGCCCACGTACTTCCCACGCTCCAAAATTCACACTTAAACGAAACCATTCGGCGTTCCGCTGTAACTTCTGCTAAGCGAATTCAAGAAACAAGTATATAAGATCTCAGAAAAGCACGCGACGAGGGTGCGGCCCTCGCGGAGATTATTTAACAAGAACCGCAGGGTGGAGGGAGGCCAAAGTCCGGAACGTTCTCATTAGCTGGTCATCGATCTTGCCGCGCTTTAACGTCGGTCGGCGTCAAAGCGAAACCCACGCAATACCGGGAGCGGCGCCGAGACACACTGCGGCAGCGCTGCCGAGACACGCAACGGAGGCAAACGCGCGGTTACTCGCGTTACTGCGCGGTTCAACGAGCGTGGCCCACGACCACTGCACGGCACATCTGCGAAGCGTGTGCGCGATCCTGCAGAGCGAAGCACGCCTGCTGTCGCGGGTCCAGTGAGACCGAGGCACTGGCCGCAGTTTCTTATGATAGGAAATTTGGAACTTGCTTTCGACTACCTTGGCCGTACAGCAGGAAGTGGTGAACGGCCAAGAGAACGGTTGCATCACAGCTTTGATGCGAAAGACTGGGAGGGCATACAATTGAAGCTGAATACGTCGTCGGTTTGAAACCCTGTCGCAAGCTACCCTCCATATTGACTAGTACATGCTAGCTAAAAGCAACGAGATATCGTATGACACACCCGGAACGCTGTGCGATAAATGGTGCCACATTGACGGTGGTCAGTGGCGAGTATATACAAACCAACAACATGTATAAGATTTTTTGAAGTGGCGGTGCTCAGCTTCCTGCGCGTGCCATACCGCCACTTGATGACGTCACCCTATTTCCTAGCCATCACTGTGATTTTGTGTACCATCTGGAAGTACACACACACATCGCCGGATTTTCTCGTAGTGGGACTAGTAATGCTTTCGATAGAAAAGCCCGTGCATTCAAGAGCTCCCAGGAACAACATATACAATGTTCGTGAGACCGTTCACACCACAGTAAGTCCCATTACAACTACATCTGTGAAAGAACTGCATTCGCTGTGCTTTTCAACGCTCCTGTTTACCAAACTAAAACGTGTATGAAGAGATTGAACTCACGCAGCCTAATCTAGGCTACTGGAGAATCCAGTTGCGAACTTGTCTGTTTATTTCGCTCGGTATAGACCTTTCAAATGGAAGCTCCCTACCGTCGCCATATTGCTCGCTGGGCTGTAGTGTGCACGTGACGTCAGCACAATGGAATTGGCAACAGAACAGGTTTGCAATAGCGTTTCGACATCTGCCTGGCCCGATGAAAAAGTCTACAATTTGCCCTCCAAACTCTGGGTATAAAGGTATAGGAAGCCTAAAACAATCAATCGACCAGAACGGAAAGTTTTCTTGACTGCCTTGTGGCAAATAAAGCGAGAGAAAGAACAGTGTAGCCGAGGACGAATGATAAGGGAACAAAGCGAACCTTGACGTCAAATAATTGGTTTTCCGAAAACACCGAATTCATATCCGAGACGCCATGCGTCAACATATTTACAACAGATCAAATGTGACCTCATGAGTGTACCAAAAGTGCATTACACATTTTTTTTTTTTTCGCCGTATGTCACCGTGATACGGTTACAAAACACGACCTCGCAAGATAAACTTGATCTCTTAGCATTTGCGGCGCGGTTCTTGGGAGTTACTGGAAAGCACTGTGCAATTCGGGCACCCAGAATAATTAGCCATTAATTTCGCTAACAATGCGTTCCATAAACTTTTGACTGCGCGTTTATCAAGGCCTGTTCTGTCGTCGTTTATGGGTCGCGCGCATGAATTCCTGATTCAAGTCAGCACTTTTCCTTTCCGCTTATCTGTGCGAGCTTTTTCCTACCTCTCCTCGCCAGCGTAAGTGGAATTCCTGCCCTTTCGAGACACCAAGCACTTCCCTTATCAGTGGCCCCATCAACGGGTGCTAAACTGCGCCTTGTTAAGCAGTTAACACTTACGTTATCAGCTTTAAGATGCTGGTGAGAGAAAGGGTTCGAGTAATGGTGATTTAGTAGCTTACATTTGCCGGCCGCGAAGGAGCTTGCGGGGTCCGCCGTCCTCGTTTACGTCTCCAGCGAGACTGGCCTTATCAGAGGCATTCCCTTCTGGACGCCGTCCCCGGAGCGGTATGGCCTCACGCGAGATAAGATGCAGTAACACTCCACTGCTGCCGCCGGCGCTGCTGTTCGCTTGCTTTCTTTTTCTTTTAACTATCCCACACGCGAGTTACCAGACTGAGAGTTTTAACTCTACTTACGTTTCGCTGAAGCCGAGGTCCGCGAAATATTTCCGAAGGAGCGAGGGACCCAGTACGGGTCGGGCTTTCGCTAACGGCTGACGCGCGCCAGAAAAACATTCGCTCTTTCTCAAAATCGTAAACCAAGCAGCTCCCACAAACTGAGATAAGAAGAACGAGGAACTAAGGTGCGCGCAGGCACGCTGACGCTGATAACCGATAACGAGTCATGCGCGTTTTCTTTACTTCCTTCGCGCCCGCCACGCAGCGATTCGCGGGATTCGCCTGCGTCGCAGAAATACCGGCGTTCGCAATAGACCAGTCGAAAGCCTGGGCTGGTCGACGGAGTTTCATTCCATGGCTTTTTCACGCACGAAACAGTTGCGGGTGGTGCAGCTATTCCAGGTTTCCTTTCGAGGTCCTCGAAAGCGCCTCACCCGCTACTTGTCATCGGTCAACAAAGAAAAAAGGGACGCGTGCATTGTTGCGCAAGCAGGGAATCGAACGTTCGACCCCTCTCTGTTTGGCGCTCGACGCACAGCAGCTGAAACTTGAGCATAACAAGACAGCATGGTGCATATATCTAATTTTAGAGCAAGAGCTAGAGCAGTGTTCATTCTGGAAAACGAATGCGACGGCCATGAATCGGCAATAAACAAATAGAGTAAATGTCACTCCAGGCTGCGACTCCTTGCCATGGCCACGGAATAGCCAGTAATTTTTTTCTACTCGTTGAGGCTGTTTTCTCCTCGTAGGTGCGTCTATGTGCTGCGTACCCCCAACTCCTCCCACCTAGACGCTAAGATATGAGTGCGGTAATATACCGGTGTGCAAACACGAACTCAACGCGACTGCCGGCGTGATTTCGATCATCGCGAGCACTCTACACGGGCGCAAAAAAGTTGGCATTACTTTCTTTCCGAAGCTTCAGGAAGAAAATAGTGCCAACATTTATGCGCCCATGTAATTTTCATCCGAGAAAAGTTTGCGCGATCGCAAGGTGCTTCACAACAGCCTGCGGGGCAAAGGTCAAGTAAAATAGGCACCTTGTAAGCAAAACACATTAGCAGCTCGTCGATAACAATCGAACACCAGCACGTCGCAGCAAGCGATGCACGGGGTCACTTTCCCTTACAAAAAAAAAAAAAGAAACGCAAGCCAGCCAAACAGAAACGAAACCCCTGTTTACAGCCGGCATTAACGGCAACGGTGTGGTGTGCATCTGGTGGAACAAGCGTGTCCTGCATCTCACAGCCCAATCATCATCGCATCTCGAAAGGCCCAAAACAGCGCATAGCCGCGAGCGAGGCAGCCAAACAAGCGTGAAAACGCTGGGAAGGTCCGCGCCAGAGAAGGAGACGCTACTGGCCGTTTAGGAAGCACTTTCTCGGCACCTTGCGTCCCGGGTTGATATTACAGAGGCAAGCCTGGAAGCACACCGGCTCTCCCAAAGAAGGCTGGCTAAAATAAAGAAATAAAAGGTGATTGAACGGAGAGCGTCCGAGAACAGCGCGCGCCCCAGCACGTCGATATAATCGCTCCCACCAGAGGGCATTGCCTAGACTCGCGCGCACGTAAGCAACGTCATAGTCACCATCATCATCATCATGATCCCCCAGGGACTTGACCTACTTTCGTGGGACAGAGCGTCGGCATTCCGCCGGACAGTTTCAGGACTTCGTCCGGAGCCCGTAATCGGTAGCCTCTAATACCTGCTCCCTCGACTTGCAGGACTTGGCGTCTGCATTCGTAAACGCGCTTTTGAATGCGGCAAAATCAGTGCCGCGCCTGCCCACCGGAGCGCCCGGCTGCCCCCCTCAGCCATCTTCTTATATATACTGTCGTTTTGATGCTTCCCTGCCCTCTACCCCCCCCCCCCCCCACCCCCCCCCTTCCCTTGTGCAAATGAACTTTGTGCGGAGCGAGAGATAACAATCCATTGCTTTTGTTGTCTTTTCAGCCGCCAAGTTTGTTTCTTGTCTCACCGCACTGTTTGTGTCCGACGGCTGATTCTGTCTCGTTGCTCTACTGCCGTCAAAACTGTCGACGTTGTTTTTTCTTTTCACTGGCCGCCAGCTCCGAGTTAGCGGACCTCCCTTTCCCCATGGCAGGCTAAAAGTTGGCGGCGACATCTCGTCGTGATCTTGAAGAGCATTGTAATGGATGAAAAGCCGGGCTGCGTCCTCCGGCGAGCGTCTCGGTGATTCATCATGTCTTTATCACGTATTCTTGCGCAAAGCCTAGCAACTCATCACCCATAGAGAAATGATGGATCGTATTTGTTGTGACGGAGCCGGTCGTCGCTTTTATCCGGGTGCAGTGAAAACGTCAACCCCAGGAGCTGTCAGCAGTCTCCTAACAGGGTAGACCTTCCAAAGTCGCTGCTAAAGCGGCTAACTAAAGTATATTATTAAAGGACTGTAGACACCAAACCTTTGCTTTCATGTTTTATGTTTTCCAACGACGCGCGAGACATTGGTATAGACAGAGTGCCCCGTAGAATTCGCCTGCGACGGCTAAATAGTGTATAATTAAATTTCTTGACGCAGTTTCGGCTTCATCGACCGAACGATGGCTAAGACGAGTAGCTCGTGTTTAGGTCACGAGAGGCACAAAAACAGCAATATAACTTCCGATACGACATTTCTTGGAAATCTAGCTATTGAAACACGCGGTTTTAGTGCTGCAGTGAGTTTACACTACGTATCAGCGTTTATACCGCCATTTTTTCATGCGTCGCGTGACCTAAACATCAACTACACGTCGCAGTCATCGTTCGGGTGATGAAACCGAAACGTGAGATAAGAAATTCAATTATATAGTATTTAGCGGTTGTAGGCGAAAACCATGCAGTGATCCATGTATTCTAACGCATAAGGCATCATTGGAAAAAAAAAAAAAACACGCAACAAAATTAGGTGTCCATAGTCCTTTAAACGAAAGGCAACAGAACAGCGGACCGTATATAATGCCCCTTCGGTAGTGGTACGAATAAAAAAGCCACAATTCATCGAAAATCGGCGCAGTATATATATTATTTTTTAATTGACATCTCCGATCAAAGGAACTTAGTCGTTTCAAAGCATTTAAATGTTATACGAGAGCTTGGTAAATTACTGTGTGACTAGCTATTTTCTAAACCGTGGAGATTTGACTCTGGACCTGCTTCAGATGTTGCCAGGCGCACTCGCTTGGAAGCAAGAAGCGCGCAGTAATACAGGGATTGAGTGGTACCTGTATTTTCTGGTAAATGCAACGTGCCTCGCGCATTAGTGTTACATTCAAAAAAGATTTCAGTGCGCCGTAAGCTCCGAACTTTCACTGGCGCCTACGATACTTCTAAAGTACTAAGCGATTGGTAGCGAAACCTTGACTTTAACGGAAGAAGCTGACCATGCATGTAAATAAAAAAAACCATCAACGTACAGCTATAAGCGGCCCACCGAAATTTTTATAAGTAATCGTTCGATCGGTGTAACCATGCTCATGCCGCACTTCTCTCATGGAGGCCATAACCTATAGCGCGTTTGGATTAACGCAGATTTGAAGCACACTGGCTATAAGTTCCGATTTGCTGTAATTAAGTTAACTGCGAACAGTACGTTGCGCATATACGGCTCCCTCATTGCAGAGAGGTCTTACCTGACACTCTAATGTAACGCTCACAACATTTTTGTACAGCGGAGAGGAGGCGGGGTTACTAGTCATCACTGCCCTCTCCCTCACCGTCTACCTCCATTTATGGCCACGTCGCCTGTGCGGGCCTCACGAAAGCACACGCTCTCAGCTTTTATAACGCAAACACAAACGCGCCCCGTGTTCCGTCTCTGTCCATCCGGGACGCTAAGCAAACACGCCCGTCCCTGGCCGATGGTTTCGATCACGCATCGCGGCCCATCCAACAGAGCAGTTCGTCAGTGGAAGTCAGGGGCGCATCGGGGGCAACGAACGCCCTTGAGAGGCCGTCGGGCGAGAGCCGCCCTTTCCCTCGACGCGTCGCGACCGAAGAGGAGGAGGAGGGGGAGCGCAGTGCGGACGCGTAGCCACACGTCGCCAGCCGGCCCTGCCTCGATGTGGGTCACACCCGGCCGGGCTTCGTCGTCTCCGCGCCGTTGGGACGTCGCTGTTAGGGTGCTAACACTCACTCACTCACTCACTCACTCACTCACTCACTCACTCACTCACTCACTCACTCACTCACTCACTCACTCACACTCACTCACTCACTCACACTACACTCACTTACTCACTCACTCACTCACTCACTCACTCACTCACCCATTCACTCACTCACTCCCACACACACACACACGCATGCGTGCCTTTCCACCGCCTAGTCTTCCGAATTTTTTCTTTATTGCGAAAGCAATACTACTCCCAAGAACGGCATTTTAAAGCTCAGCGAAATAATACCTACTGCTTGCCCTAAAAAGCTCGAACCATTTCCGTAACTCGTAATTTTTGTATGTCTTCTTACGTGCGAGAGCTGACTCCTATGTCTGACTCTTTGTTCTATGATGCAGTTTAATGCTGGAAGTGAATGATGGTGCTGGTACGATGCTGGAAGCGTTGCGGGGGCTACCAGTAGCAACAATTGTGTTCAGAGACCGCATCGAATCTCTGCGACGGTAAACAGGTAAAAAGGGAATGGAACTGCAGTGTAATCGGCCTCTGATAAATTAAAGTCATGGGGTTTCGATCGGGCGGCGAGTATATTTCGAAGCGGAGAGCTCTAGACAGCTTGACTCGGTGGTCCAAAGGCAACAGTTACGCCGAGACCTTCGGTACTATACTCCAACAGAAGGCAAGATAACCTTTATACGTCGCAGCAAAAGTATCATTATTTCATCGATTAGTCAAATATTATTTAAACTAGCGCGTAACCAATGTCTTCGTAACTTATCCAATGGTTAAGGCATATAAATTTTCCCTCTTGCCGGTACCAGTCCGCATTGCCTATAATGAAATGTTACCGGACATGTAGAAACGAGTCGCAAAAGACTCGCGGACGAGTTGCGAAGGACGGAAACTTTCAGAGGCGTGCACTGTCTAACAACACGGATCAGTTTCGGAACATAAAACACCGCATATAGTGTTACGCAATACTCACCGGGCAACCATGGCGTAAAAAAAAGTTAATTACACATTTATTTCGATCAAACTCTGAAAATCTAGTGCTTTATATACGGGTAATTGTGATAAATATTTATTAGGAAGAAGCTAGGACTGAGGTTTATGCTCCACATGCATAGCTCGCATAACAGGTGCCCGGTGGCCTGTAATTGGTGGTGGCGAACTAGATTTATTGTCAACGCCCATAGTCCGAGGCAGCGTGTTCTGTGGGAGAGACAAGACCGGGTATAATGGAGCAAGAAATACGCAGTGCAGCGGTGCAGTGCAGTGAAGCTGAAATGTTTGCAGGGACCATACTGGAGTAACCCAGAGCTGCTTTCCGGGAACCGAGTACTATCAGAATCAAAAGATTAGGGATGCCGGTGTACGGGAAGAAAAATATTTCGGTGCGCTCACGCAAGCCAATCACGTGAAATGTATGATCGTATGACGGGGCGCGTATGTTCCATTCGCTGGTAACATAACCCGGCGACTTGGTTGCGAGCGAGCTCAACAATGAATTTTTGTATTCCACAAAATCTACGCTATACTATGCTATACTATCTACAATCCAGGACAAGGCGGACGCGTGACCCCGTGAACTACAACTGGGCGATCTCATTCCACCCCGGAATGCAATCAATACAGCGGCTGGATCTCCGAAAGGGAGAATAATTCCGTCTTGGTTTGTGGAATAAGGTATGTCGCGTACGAGATGTATACGGAGGTCGGTCCGAGGGCAGAAGAAAGAGCCTTGGTCACCATGCAGTTCTGCCTAGCATAGACATCCGCGCTAATGACCGCCACGTGGCCGCGTGTGAGTACAATACCGGGCACCGTAACAGCAGCAGCAGCAGCGGGCGATCCTTCTGCGGACCAGATCCAAAATGGGTCACCGTGCAACGGAGACTTCGTCATCTCGCCGTCATCGCCGTGGCGTCCCGCTGAGCCGGGCGTGACTGCGGGCGCTGACGTTGTTGCACGTGGTCGCCCCTCTGGCGGTGTCTGCGCCTGTGTGAGTGTGCCGTTGTCCATTCGAACGTGACCTGCCGCCGCTGCGTGCAGGCGAGTGTGTGTATCGGGGCTCCCGAGAACGACGGTCGTGACCGGCTCCAGCACTCAGCGCGGACTGTCCCTTCGCGAAAGGACGAGTCGCTGTGCGTCGGCGGGACGACGCCGCCTTCCTCGGCGCCGACACCAATACACGCATTCCCGCGACGTGTGCGTAAGTGGTGAGCGAATGGGTTATATAAGACGCCGGAGTGGAGGCTTCGGCTGCGAATATAACGCTGGGGTCATGGTGAAAATTTTATATACATGCGCGAGCAACATAGATGGGAACACTTCGCACTCAAAGTAATGATGATGATTTTGATTTTAACGGTGCAGCGAGAGCTTGACCAAAAAAGCCACGATCAACGTCTTTGGTGCGAACGAAATGGGGTCAAAGACAATTTCCCGAGCATTTCATCCCAGACAAGCCGAGTATTAGGTCTGGCAAAAGTTTACACCCATCGGATAACGGCGGGTAGCACTCGAAAGAACCAAGCCTGCTTTTACTTTTTTTCCATATATGACGCGGAAAAGCATAAAAGTGATTTGGGGAAAACTGCTCATCAATAAAGGAACAAAGCAGAGCTCCTCACTCATATGGAGAAGTCACCAACTGCTTGACAACACAGTGTTCCCTTTGACAACGCTGCTTTGGTACGTTCTAAGTGCTGAGGCTAGACCTGGATTAACTGGCACGCCGTATAGTGAAAGGCTTCGGATTTCGATCTACAGGTCTTTAGGTCGAAATCCGAAGTCTCTTCAGTGGCCTCCATCTATGCGCCCGACCTTTTTTGCATTTCGCCTTCATCGAAATAAAGCTGCCACTGACGGCATCGAACCCGCGACCTCACTAATCAGTACCAGTACGCCACAGCCACTGAGCAACGTAACCCGAGGGTGATTCAAGCAGCATAAAGCGGCATCCATCTTTCAGCCGACCAATCCGAATCTCATTAGAGACTGCTTCTGGGGACATGTTTTGCGGCAATTTTTTTCCCCGGCTTATTTGTTGCTGTCCCTTTACTAATTTCTTGCAACTGCGCTGTAATGAAATGGCTGATAGTAAGCAGTGTCAGTCGAATGTCCTAGCATAAAGAACGGGGCTGAGCAGTCGCAAAGAGTAAAAAAAGAATTAATGCACTATGACGGTGTGTGGCATGTGAGGTTTAACGTTCCGAAGCGACACATGGCCTATGAAAGACGCCGTAGCGAAGAGCTCCGAATTAATTTATACAAAATGCGGTTATTCAACGTGCGCTGACATCGCACAGCACGCGGACGTTATCCTTCTTTCTTTTTTTTTTTTCATTTCGCGTTCCGCTCGGTTCAGGCCTAGCGAGATGCTAGCTCGGGCTAGTTGATTTTTCTATACCAGTCCTCAGCGAAAATACAACGAAGACACAACAAAAAGAAAACATACGAATATCACAGGACCAGTTTAATGCAACGTTTATTTTCCTCCGGCAGTATTTCATTGCTACGACCCACCATACAAAGTAGTCGATCCCAGTGATAGTCTTACCCGAACCAACGGCGATAGGTGAAAAAAAAAATAAACATAAATGGAATAGAATTGCTATAGCTAAATTGCTCATCACTCTCCAAGCGTCCATTTCTACAGGAAATGGCTCTTTCGGAAGTCGCAAGCTGATGGCGCAATACTCAAAATGGTGGTTCGGCTGCTGAACTGTCTGACACGTCATTTTGTAAGGCAGCACTTTCATCGCTGGCAGTTGTTTAACGTGTTTTGCGCAAACATGTGCCCAGCCCTAACAAAATCGTCCTGAAATCAGCGCTTGAGTACGTCAAGCCTATGCTGAATCTCCGTTCTATTCGTTCTAAGCATCGCAAGTTCCATCTCCTCGCACAGCGCAAGGCTTAGGCGCCTTTGTTTGGAGCCCTTTGTTCCGGAGCCGCGAGAACATGTACGGTGTTAAACAGATGTCCGCTCTCCGAACGAAGCGCGTGACCGCCTCGATATTGATCTCCCCTTTTATTTTTGTTTCCTGTTTTTTTTGTTCTTTATTCTGGAACAGTCCGACTCATCTAAAAGTTGTTCTGGAAGTAATGCGCATGGTTTTACTTTTTGCTCCTCGTACAGTCTGTGCAGATAATTGCGCGGTTCTTGATAACAGCCTGAGGCCACGGAGAATGCAGCGTGCGCGCGCAGGGCTTAACCAAACTCATCAGCCCTTCCTAAGAATCACTTAACCAGGTGGTCTCTCGCTAACCACACACACAGCTCGCGCAATAGTGACCACCGGTGTAAACGGCGACAATAAAAAAAAAAAACAGAAAAAAAAAGTAACCGATGGCAGCACCACTCTCAACCGGCTCCGCGAATGGCCACACCTCACAACCTGCCACCGCTTGGGCGTAACGCAATCCGCGCAGCACGTGGCGTGCCTGACTGTCAGCCCGTTAATGCGAGAATCGATCAGAGGTCGGCTCTGGTCATTACCTGCAGTGCCCCCTCGCGAGCCAGTCGCTCGGCCTGCGAAGGTCACAGTCGCACTCCTGCCTGTTATGACTGTGTGCAGAGCGGTGGCGCTGAGTTATCGCGTATTGATCAATCCGCGGCTACCTACCTACCTGCCTGCCTGCCTGCCTACCACAGAAACCACCACCATTGCAACCCGGTCGAAGACCGAGAACGGTATAACGCACGCCACAAATTGCTTTCTGCGCGAGGCAGTTTCCCAGAGCAGCAGTGTGCGGACACGTGCGTTTCGTGACGTAATGAATCCCGTATAACGAAGTATGCGCTATAGCGCGCTGCTTGTGGGAAACGGGAATGAAAGGAGGAGTGGGTCGAGCAATTATATCAGTTGCAGAAAGCTAATAGAGAACCTTTCGTACTCAGCACGAGCCCATACGCAGATGCAGGGCAGGCAGGCAGCGGTAAATCAGGCCATGAGCACGCGCTAAGTGAAAAAATATTATTGGCCCCTACACGTTTCGGCCTTCGATATTGTAAGCGCAATAAGGGTTGCATCCGAATGAGATGGACACGCCGAATTGTGTGGGGGAAAAAAATTTAAAACGAAAAAAATTGTGAAGTTGCCGCGAAAAGCATAACACTTCTTAGAACGACATATTGGGTGAATTTGAAAACAAGCAGCCAATTTTTTTACCGAAATGATTGCTTCCGAAGTCATTCAAACGATCAATAGTAGCATGACGCAAACCGCGAAGGCAAAATCTCTAGAAAGGCTGCCCAGCAGGAACGCATCAGCCTTGCCTGAGGAGGGCTTTACATACAATGCTCTATGTATTTTTTGTTCAACGAAACGAATTTATAATGACATAAGGGGCGTATACGAATGAAAACCGATTCCTGAAACGTTACGCAGTCAAAGTTTCGGAGATTATGGCGATAAAATCGTGATCACGAAGGTAACTTCAGAGGTAGCTCCTTCAGTTTCTTATTAATCTGCTTATCCGTACTGCTGAAAAGGAAGTTAACCCCAACAAATTTTTTTTTTCTTGATTCACACTGACTGCCTTAAAAATCAATTTGTCCCGAACGCCGCTTACGTGAAACGCGACTAACTACCCTTGAAAGCTCAGAAGAATTCCTTTTTTCCTTCATGTTTCATAACACCGCTGCACCTTGGCAATCCACAGTTAAAGAAAAAAAAAGGTAAAGCGGTTTAGAGGACCGCGACCTTGTGGGCGGACGTACACAAGCGCATTCCACAGTTCCCGCACGGCTAATCGAAAGCAAAGCTGCTGTCCTTGTGATTTCACGCTATTGAGAAGTCAACAGTGCGTGATTGACAGTTATCGCCTCTCAAGTGAAAAATAAAAGGCTACACGAGGTGCCGGGCGCTTACACACAAAGCGCACGGTTCGAAGAAAGGCCTCTAACGAGCGGGGGAGATATGACCACGTACCGCCACTGCAGCAGAAACAAAAAAAGGTAAATATCGCCGGCTTATCGACCACGAAGCCTGCATATAAGCGGTGTTTCACGTAGCGTTTTCGTTCGGACCGAACCTCAGATAAAACCCAATAGGCTGCGGTCAAGAATGGGGGTGGCACCTGTTCCAGCCACGCAAAGGGCAAGCAAGCTGGCAGGCAGAAAGGGTGAGAAAAAAAATAAGGAAGAAAACACACCGACCTGACGCCTTTCGGCGTTTATGGAAATCAGGGCTCCTCCTCCTTCCCAGCGCGAAAACGACCCTCCGAGATGCCCGTCAAGAGGGGGACGGCGTGTGGGGAGATACTGGCGCACACACAATGGGCTCACTGCATTCGCGAGGCGCGCCTCTCGCAACAACAAACGCGCCGTTACGAGGGACCTTCTGTGCGAAGCAAAAGGGAGTAAGACGAAAATGCGCGATTCCGGTGCGATACTGGAGAGGTGGGCGCGAATGAAAGGGAGGGGGGGTGCTGGTCAAGGCGGCCACCAGCCCGTGGCCGCTGAGACACGCGCCGCCAAAACTGACCGGCAACGATCCTGAGGAGGAGGCCAGGGGAAGAAGGAGAGTCCGCGCTGTTGCTGCCGCCGCCCACCCGGCCGACATCGGCCCGGCACGAGGCCTTCGAGGCGGGCAGGCGGCCCTGCCCGAGTTTCGCTGCCAGAGCAGGGCGCGCAGCTCATGCCGGACAGAGAACAGCTCGGTGCGCACGCCGAACAATAAGGCACGCGGTCCAAGGCCTGCCCATCCACGGAGGCGGGGAATATACGACGAGCCCTGTCGCTGCCGCAATCTTTGACAAGCGCGGAGCAGGCTTGGGAGCGCGGACGCCCAGGCGTGCATTTCCGAGGGGAAAACAAAAAGCTTCTCTCTTCCACCTCCTCCCGTGTATTGCTATGACGAGGAGGAGGAAGTAACCACAACGAGTGGAGAGATATCGCACGATGACCAGCGGCGGCACAGCTCGCCGGCAGCGGGCCGAGCGTTCCGTTTTCGCTGCCACGTCCGCGTGCTCATCCGAGGAACGAGGTGCAGTGAGTCGACCGGTATATGAAGAGAGCGCACGCCGCGACAGGAGAAGCCCCCATTTCCGAAAGAAGGAAAGAAATCGCGTCGACGACGGTCGGCGCGCGAAAGTCACGGCCCCCATTAGCATGAGATCCGCCATCCTTTCCTCGGTCGCGCTCTGCGGGAGCCGCAGAAACGGGGACTCGGCGACGGCGAGGAAAGCAAGCAAAGTGACACCGATCGTGTTGCTGCTGAGAGCCGCGCCGAAACCGGAGGTGCGCGTCAACGAGGCGATGGCCTCTGCTTGGCCCTGCCTTTCCCCGTAAGCTGGCTTCCCCGCTGAGAGAAACAGGTGGCGTTCACCGAGCGCCGCGAAACCTACGACCTTTTTATGCGAAGCATACTACTTTAGCTACCACTTCAGCCCTTCACCGTGGTTATGCGCCTACAAATCACGTGATACATGACGTCACGACAGTAGAGAAACGGGGGCCCAAGAATAAACCCGAGTGTGATGCAGTGGGAGCACTTGCTGGCCAGCGAGGACGAGGAAGCGCAACGATTCCTTGTGCGCCGAGCCACGATGGCAGCAGTCAAGTACGGCATCCTGGACCAAGGATCGACCACGGCGCCCAGTGACCCGTAAGGGTCACGAACACCAATTTATTGACAATAAAGTTTTTTCCATCCAAACGGGGGCCCACCTCGCGCCGTCGCTGAGGTTGTGCGCCTCCAAATCACGTGATACATGACGTCACACCACGTGACACGATGACGTCACGACAGTGGAGAAACGGGGGCCCACCTCGCGCCGTCGCTGTGGTTGTGCGCCTCCAAATCATGTGATACATGACGTCACACCACGTGACACGATGACGTCACGACAGTGGAGAAACGGTGGCCCACCTCGCGCCGTCGCTGTGGTTGTGCGCCTCCAAATTACGCGACACGATGATGCTTCGCATTCTCCAGGCTTAACCAAGTTAAGCCTCAGCCTTTATTTTTAGCTACCTCAGCCGCGAGATGTTGTGGCGCCTGCTTTCACGATTACGACAGACGGAAGGCGACGTGGAATCCTCTGGCGTCGAGCAGCCGCGCATGCGCGGACAGAGACAATGCCTTGGCCAATTCAAGCGTGGTCTCTCTGGTGCCAAGAAGCCACGCTGACTGTACAGTACACCCAAGGGCACCCGCAAACGTTTTCCCTTCTGCATTGCGGTGCAGAAACAAGCGAACGCGCTGTGCGCCACGTGAACGCTTCCGAAGGCACCAACGCAGCGATTACGAAGACGAGCCATTGTTGCGCGATTCTGCGAACGGCCTTCGAATAGCGGGAGGCACGACGTCGATGACCGCCGGGACGCGAGGTCTCGCTGTGTGGTCGGAGTCGCTAAGCATTCGTTCGCCGATAACGCAAGCTTCGAACGTCGCGTTCCGGGCAAACGAGCGGCTAGAATGCGGCACGACGCGTTCGCTTGCTGAGGAGGCGGATTGTGTGAGCTTGCGAATGAGTGCCGCGTATACACGTTCCGTGTCTCCGCGTTCTAAGTGCCAGGGGGCGAAAGGGCGCTGCTCGGCGAAGCGTCGCTTCACCCCGTCGCCTCTCACTGGCTCCAGATCAAGACGCGTGCACCGATTAAGTTTGCACGAGTAGTGGAGAAATGCGCGCGCGCTGAGCCGCGAAGAAAGTGTGGATACAACTGCAAGTGCGTCGCATCTGGTACGCGAACCGTGACAGCGTAGGTGAAGGCAGGTCACGTGCTTACTAAAGGAAGGACCGAGACATCCTTCGTACACACAGAATTAGCTGCGCTCAGAGCGTAATTTCTTCAGAAGTTGAGCTAAAATTGAGGAAGCCGAAACTTTCAGTTATATAACTGTGATTTTTGTCACTCCGCTGACCGCGGAAGCGCGCTTAGGAAAAGGTTTTTGCGGAGTAGATTTGCTAAAACCCTACGTAGTCCTTGACTTCTTCACTAACAGAGAGGCACTCGACCCAATCCTGGTTCATATTGTAACGTGGCGGCCAGCCGAAGAAAGAGGCGTGGTGAACGATGGAGAAGAGATGATTTAATGGCCTCTGGCCTAGCGCGAGCGCTCCGTCCCGCGCCACTGCCAGCTTCGTCTTCGTCACAATATTACGCTGATACCTTGTGTCGCAACGCCGAAGTCGTTCCGACCTTCAGTCACATGTAAAGAAAAGCACATTTCCCGTCGGATAACGATGCGGCTGGACCAAAACAATGGGCGGCGCCAAACGAGGGTCCCCCGCTTAAACCTGACCAGCGAGTCGGGCGAATTGGCTCGCACCCGAGCCACCGAAGAAATGACGCGCCTCCATGGAACACGTGCACGTCCAGATGCATCCGCGCGTCCCGTCAGTTCGATTTTCTCACCTCTCTACTGCCTGGACGTGACAGCACGTAACGCGAAACCCGCAATCACTGTGGCACAAGAAGTTCGTTGACGCCCCCCTTCCGTGGAGCCGGGCGGCTGCAGAAGGGGGCGCTAGCGGAGCGCAACTCGGTCGCACGCGAGCGCGGCGCGCGGAGGGGCTCGGGCATTCCGTTGCGTGATCGCGGGCGCGGCCTTGGCCCGTGTCGCGCTGAGACAGTGCAGGGGGCACTGCGTGCGGACGGCGGCCCCGATCGCCCGGGCTGCTGACCGCGCATTCAGGGACAGGGGGACCGCGCCCGCGACGTTCCCTCCTCTCGGGTCACGGCGGCGGAGGCGCCGCTCTGACCCTTTGTGGACGCCGCGCGAGCGGGCAGATCTGGCGAATTTAGCGGAGAGAAGCAAAATAACTAAAATGCCGCAGATAATGTTTACGCCATTCCAATCAGTGCGAAAGCGCGGATCTGTGCTACGTAGAAGGCGACGGTGAGCGGACAGTCCCGCGGAACGGAGCAGATGGAAGTTGATGAATACGACGATGCGCAATGCGCAGCGCGAGAGTGTGGTGCAGTTTAACACGAGGAGTGTTCGGCTGCGGAGATAGCCTAGTTTTCTTCGTGGTTTGTACAGAGTTCATGTACAAAGAAAATTGCTTCAGAGTAATAAACACCACATCAAAAAAAAAAAAAAGGCTAGGGCCTAGTAGTCTCGCGCAGCGGCCTTTGAAGGTGATCTGTTTGCGCCGCCGTGGGTTCGACTCCCAGTCGTGGATATTGATGCGATTTCTTTTCACAAGGCTCTCAACCTCATGATTACTGCTTTCGCACTAACGTAGTAGCGAGGGACTGCCTTTCTGAATCCGCTCGGCTATCGCTCGTCAGTTCTGGATACTACACCGTTACGGTGCTGTGTGCGACCTGCCCAATGATCCTTTCCAAAGAAAATCTTATCAAGATAAAATAAGAGCCGCTGCAGGAAGTAGAGTGAGCATGACATTCTTTGTTATTTACTTATATTCAAGAAGAACTCTAATTACATGGTTCTAATGCGGGGGATGAAAAGCTTTGTAAATACACACATCACGGGTCAGTGAATTCCTTTCCTTAATTGTCCGCACAAAGAAAGAACGCTCAATAATGTTAGTCGCAGAACTATACTGTTTAACCTTTTAACAATGATTAACCCAGGAAGATACATAAAGCGGCGGATGCAAATAGGATGAGGATGAAATCATTGTTCGGTTACGATAAACTGGGGAAAACAGTTTTAAACATCAGTATAAGGTATGCTAAAAAGTTGCAGTCCTACCATAAACGTCCTGGCGCGTTCATCTCCACAGTACAGTCATATTTCTTCCTTGCGATACTCCGAGAATTTTCTCACATACTATAGGCAATATGCTAGCAGCACAACCGCTTGGTGGCAGCTGTGCATAGCTCACGATGGTGGGAATAACGGTGAGTGAGAATGAATAAATGAGCATCAGGAGGAACATGCTCATGGGCTTGGGCAGGGCATGTAATACGAAGGCAAGATAACCGTTGGTCCTTAAGGGTAACGGAGTGGATTCCAAGAGAAGGCAAGTGTAGCAGGGGGCGGCAGAAAGTTGGGTGGACGGATGAGATTAAGAAGTTTTGCGGGGATACAGTGGTCGCAGGTGGCAAATGACAGGCTTAATGAGAGACATGGGAGAGGCCCTTGCACTACAGTAGGCGCAGTCAGGTTGATCATGATGATGATAATGGTCAGGGGCATGTCTCCTCCGCATACAGAAACAGCTATGTTATTTTAAAACACAACTTAAAATTTTCTCTCGTCACAACAGATATTTTATAAAATTTCTGGCCAGGGAGTTGTAGGAACAGCATAAATATCTGTATTAAAATATAATTTTGTGTAGTATTGCGCTGTCCCTTGTCGTAGCAACGGAAATACAAAAAAAAATACTGCGGTACTGCAGAAAAATTAGTCGTTACAAGTCTACGAATTAAAATAGAATTAAAGAAAGTTTGCCAAACAAATGCGTTAAAAATGCGTACTATATGCTCGGGACATGCAGAAAAACCTATATAACACTGCCCCAAAACCAGCTCGGGTGTCCCAACAACGCTCATCCGGGTGAATAAGCTGCACACGTTTCTCGGTTTTTTCTCGTGAGGAAAAACCAAGGCACGGCTGCTGCTCCTAAAAAAGTACTAAACGCAGCTCCTGTTTTCGAGCGATAAGAGAGGCAAGAAAAATGTGCGACTCGAGAAAACAACATGCTGGGCAGAATTAGCTATTCGAGAGGAGACTCCACCTTTCAAGGCATTGCCGTAAGTTTTCCGTGCTTGAAACAAAGTACTACTGCAGGTTCTTTATTGTTATTGCACTAATCGCAATGGTCGTGACCAGCATTACATGTCAGGAGGTTGCAAATAAGAGCACCATTAAATAACGTCTTAGCTAATAAATTTCGAAAAAACTTGTGCAGTAGCACAGACGGGAGAACTTTAAACCTTCCTTTAGGCCACAAGCAACCGTGATCGGCGATTAGGATCAATTTTCGAAGAACAACGCAGGAAATAGGGCGCATTAATTCGCTTGGGCGATGCAATCGAATTCCAGCGTTATTACGACGCACGCATTGAACATGTTATGAATGCGAGCCTCTATCAGTAAAATTTGCATAACCGGCAGCCTATTCCCCAACAGGAACTAAAGGTGTTGTGTCTCTAAATCACTCCAGACAGATATGTTGGTGAAAGAAAAAGAAAAGAAAAAATTCACGGGCGATCATACGACGTGATGCGTCTAATCTAGGTTAGTGGTACTGGTTCTACATTTCGCTTTTGCGATGAGCGCCTTTCCCATGCGTCTTTGAGTGATTTTGCCGTCGCTTTCTCGTTCCCGTGCTGGTGCGGATTTCAGCTGAGTGGAGGCCTCTGGAGGTTCAGCACATGGTGGGTGGCGCGGCCTTCTGGTGGTGGGTGGAGCAGGCGCGCGCGCACGCACGCACGCACGCACGCACACACACACACACACACACACACACACACACACACACACACACACACATTATACTGCGATGTGTTTTACTGCAATCCAAAAACCCAATCATTGAAGCTATGCAGCAGAGAGAAAAAAAGCATGAAAGAAAGAAAGAAAGAAAGAAAGAAAGAAAGAAAGAAAGAAAGAAAAAAAGAAAGAAAGGAAGAAAGAAAGAAAGAAAGAAAGAAGGAAAGAAAGAAGGAAAGAAAGAAAGAAAGAAAGAAAGAAAGAAAGAAAGAAAGAAAGAAAGAAAGAAAGAAAGAAAGAAAGAAAGAAAGAAAGAAAGAAAGAAAGAAAGAAAGAAAGAAAGAAAGAAAGAAAGAAAGAAAGAAAGAAAGAAAGAAAGAAAGAAAGAAAGAAAGACATGGAACTAGCGGGAGCTGGGGGAGGCAGGTTAGCGCGTGTGGCAGCGGCCGTGCGTGTGGAAGATGTTCGCGCATCAAGGAATCATAGAAGCAAAATTCGCGCCCGAGTAGAACAGAGCTGGAAGGCCGCCTGACTGCCCGATGTCCCCGGCGGATCTGGGCCACGCACGTCTCTCCCCGCCTCGCGCGTGGCGGTGGCGGTTCACCACCAGCGCTTCTTCTTGGGCCGACGCTGACAGCGCGAGCCGGCGAAACAAAGCGGCCACCGGCCGGCAGCCCCCTCTTCCCCAGCGCAACCCCGAACAGTGATAGCGGGAATCAGCAAGCAAGCCACCGCAGAAATGACTGGCGCCATCGCGTGCCCGATGCCACGCGGATGGCGTGGAGGTGGAGCTATAGGGCGTCTTTGGCGCGAGGGCCATTCTCCGCGCCTGTTGGCGTCGGCAGCGCGCGAGGCACCCGGGTTCGCTCGCCGCTGCCGCTTCTACACCCTGTCACGGATAAATCCGTGCATAACCGCGGAGCTAGAACTGCCCACGTTTATAGCCCGGAGACTTATATTGCAAGGCTGCTCTGCATGTATACTCCAAGAGGTGCCTTGATTTCGTACGCGCCTTGGTATACCATGATCAACGAAAGGCACGAGAGCCGGGTACTGGTTAATGCGCGCTAAACAGTCTGGTGAATATCAGGTGCCGGCACCATAGGTCCCCCACGGGCTGCACGGTATTAGTGGCACGGAGCACACAAGGCCGCCCATCCATTACGGTTCTCCGACCGCTCCGTGCAACCTCCTCCCGCGTCGTGGAGCGCCCGATCTGTGGCCATCGCGACGGCGGCATTTCCACGCTTTGGACGCGGCCAGGATAATGCGAGAACAGAGCAGCCTCCTAGGCTTCACCCCCCCTGCTTCTCTTTGTCTCTTGAGGCGGTTATCGTTGCGTTTACGTCTTTTTTGCCGCGGAGCAAGGTTTATCTAGCTCCCCCTCCCCTTATTGTGTCGCGCTGCCAGCGAGTTATCGGCGCTATGAATATTTCAGTGTTACTTGTCACGACGTAAGGCATTCCACGAAGATAATGGGGGCGACAAGAGAGTCGCTGAAAACGGGAGACAAACGACGCTGTTTGGAAGAAAGGCAGAGAAAGCCAGCCGCTCCTTTGCATGCCGAGTGTTTGCTGCGGCGACACAATGGTCTACATAGATTTGCCTGTTAGTTGTTCCTTTTTCTTTTTGAGGCATTCCCGCACAAGGTCGCACAGCGTTTTGTGCTGCGACGAAGGGCGACTAACAAGACCCACTGAAGTCTTACACGTGTTGAGTATTAAAAAATAAATCGCTTTTGTTTCACGGCTTTCCATGCAACTGAATGAGTAATCAGAACGTTCTGCCGCGCACGGCGCATAAAACAACTGAAGAGTGGCGTTAACAGAGATTAAATAAGCATTTAAAAACAAACTAAATCTACTACTTGAACTGACTCTATAGCTTCAAGTGCGTAAACAAATGTCTCTCAGGGTGGATGTTTGGGCGAGTTGGTTGCTCATGATGCAAAACTGTAGCGCTCGAGACGAGGACACAACGAAGACAACACATGCGCAAAATCCAGCAAGATCCAACACATGCGACAACATGTCTCTATTTGCGCAAGATCCAGCTACAGACATGCCGACATTGTCAGTCTTCAAGCAGACGAGATTTACAACGCTTTCGGCCGGCGTGGCGCTGAGGTTAAAAATATTACTGACATAAGCATTGCAGGTTTAATAACAAAGCAAAGTTGTGATATGCAGCAGAGCAAGTATAAACTCTTTTTATTCGATTAATCACCTTAAATAAAATTAAATAGCAAAATTTTCAGTCGGCGCACGTACACGAAAAGTTTTATTTGAGCGTCGTAGCACGTCAAAAGCAGCACTAATTGAAGCAATTTTTTTTTTAAAAAGAAAGAAAACTGTCTTACTATTACGCATCTTTACCTGAAGAGAAAGAAAACGCGCGATTGGCAATTTCCACGGCGGGGGAGTTTTGTTTTGTACAAATTCTAGCTCTACGTCCCAAAATTATCAAAATACTCCACTCCTTGTACATGTGTGCGTTTGTATCCGCTATGCACCCTGGCCAATCCCCCGCCGTGGGTATGTGCCATTAAGCCTGAGTACATCATCATCATCATCTTCTCTCATCATCCCGAGCAAAGTAGGGTTCTCCCCTATACAATGGCTGTTGGCATGGCGTAAGAATTCGTTGGCTGCTCTGGAGTTTGGTGTGCTTCCTGCTATGTAACGAAAAAAAAAACAAAGCAGGAACAGGACCGTTCAGAACAAGCTTAGCACGCAAGAGATTTCTGGGCTTGTGGTTTCTTTTTACGCTCTATATTGAAGCTTCTTGCCTATCCCTACCGGTTATAAGTAGCTGAACGATCTTTTTTTTTTAACTGATCAGCTTAGAATCAAGTACTAAAGCATCCACTCATGTGGTGTTAGTTACCACCCAAACGGTACTGCTGAAATTTAAATCCGATAAGATACGTAAAACTTACTTTTTGTTTTTGTTTTTAACTCCTGATTCACGTAACGTCTAGAGCACGGGGATTGCGGCCTGCACTGATACGGTTTTAGGTTTTTGTACGGCGCACCAATGCGTACACTGTGCATGTTCACTAGTCCCGATTCGCCGTGCCTATGACGCTCTCGCGGTTAGTCTGCGTTGAAGCGGCTTTCAGGGCCGACTGTCATTTGAAACACTCGCGCGCATCTGAGTGCATAGGTAGTATGCACAACACGGACGCGAGATTATACGCCGCCTACAGACACACTTTAAGAGTGAGTATTATTGTTATTAGGCAATTACGAACCCCTGCCGGAGTTACGCGCAGGCAGCGAGGCGCCTGTGTGTAGCCGCGATAAAAGGCGCCTTGACCGCAATATTCGGCCGTTTACAACCGGATGACTGCATTAAAATTCAGGCACTGCTGCTGTGCAGCGAGATTAATGATATGTGTAATGCTCGGCGCTGCGGGTCGAAAATGCGCATCGCTTAATGCCATAATGCGAAGGAGCGTTGTAGCAACGAAATGGCTTCGTTTAAAATGCTACACGTGACTTGAGACTTAAAGCGTTTCGTCGTCCCGTGGTCATCATCGCCGTCGCCAGTCAGCTTGGGTTCACCTCAGGGCTAGGGCACCTTCTAAAAAACGTCACTTTTAGGCTGTCCTGCGTCAGCCGTGGCCACCTTATCACAAAAATATTTCCCACTTGGCCTCCCCACTTGACCATCTGCCGAATACGTTTCTGACTACGCTACCTTACTATCCAGCCTCCGAATCTGTCCGTCATCTGCTCTGAGTATTATAACTTATAAGCTCTTCAGATCGGATATCACCGGCTCATGTTTTGTCTCCAAACAACGGTGGCCCATTTCTGTTTGCAGAACTGCTGCACGGAGCGGATTAAAGGGAGTCGGCGATCGAGTTCCGCCAAACCGAGAAATTCTTCATTGGAAAGCTGCAGTAAGCCCCATTTTTTAAACAAAAAATGCTTACTAAATATTCAGTGCAAATAGAGCAAAGCTATCGAAAGCGCGACGAGCGCCCGAAATAGGTAAAACAAACTCGAAACTACTCCAAGCGAGTGTACACGTAGAGATTCGGGTTGTAATAAGAGAGCAAATTACTCATTGGCTCACTGGCAAATTACTGAGATTCAGGTTCTTTGAAAGCTGTCTTTACCACACGACGAACATTGTGGGCAAAGCCAACTCACGGCTGCTGCGTTTCTTGTCCCGCAGTTATCCACACACTATGATACGCTTGAGCTCTTCTGTCCTTGCCAATTTATGCCTTCCCAATCAGGAGAAAAGAAAAACTAGAGGTGTTTACAACACAGCGCTCCCTTCTCCCACCCACCTTTGTTTTTGTTTTTTTTTTTTTGGGGGGGGGGGGGGGCAGTCAAATTCAGTGCAAATTCAGAGAACACATAACTGAATTCTACCATGTAAGCACCTTTTCGTGGGCAGAAAGCGAGAACGGCTTTATTATTCACAGAAACACCGTGAACTGCCGACTCGATCAAATAATGAGACTAATACCCTTGTCATATTGGCACTTACTTTCAAAGGCTGCTGAGTCGAGAACATTCGAGATTCTCAATCGCTGTAAAACTCTAAGGAGTTGTGCCGCTGCTACACGGCAAACTCGATCGCCGTCGAGAGATTACATCACCTCACGCTAAGCTGTTGTGGCGTAACCGTCGCCACCAATAATTTTGAGCGCATGCTGGAAACCAGCCAAGTTCAACCTGAAACAGTCAATCGTTGCAATAGTATTAAGCACTCTTGGAATGAACTTCGTTGTCTTGGACATGCCGTAGCATTCAAGCACTTCTGAAGAAGACGGTGTTCGTCGTTTTGTACCGAGCAACAATGGTATTACGCTTGCTGCAGTGTTTTGTTGACCGAGCTGCCTTTTATTTATTTTTTTCAGCAAAACGAGGTGTTTATTTTGAAATTGATTATTTTTCAAAGACGCTACTGCTCTGATTTTTTTTTTCCCACAGCACGTTATCTCGAGCGCTCCGCGTACGAGAGTGCACACTGCCGCTGCTCGAAGGCCTTCGAAATCTCGACAGAATTCCGCGCTGCTCGTTTGATTCAATCGACAGCCGTCCGTGTGGCAACGCTCAATTGTCCACGCTCGACGCGTACTCCTTTTTTTCCCGTCTTCTTTTAGTCTGTTTCTTCGACACTGCCTTTTTCTCGTCCTCTTTTTCAGCTCCCTCACCGCAATCCTAATTGGAGCTGCTGTCGCTCCATCATACAGCTTCGCTCTCCCACGTTCTCCTTTCCCTCCCGGATACAGCAGCTATCAGGCATGGAAACGACGCTAAACGTAGCCCCTCATGTTTTCCGGGATTCCATGTTTTACTCATGAGCGTTGCAGTCACAAGCGCTAAAACAAAACATACGAATCTGCGGCCACTTTATACCCTTTACGGAGAAGACGGAAGTGCCGGCCCAAACTTATGTACACCGGTGAGCACAGGAAGAAGGGAGGGGAGAGAGAGAGAAAATTGTAATCGTTCCTCTTCCTTTTCTCTTTACTGCGTTTTCTTTGCGGACGGTCAACGGCAGCAAGAGAGTAGCGACGCGGAGGCGACAACCTTTAGCACCCGTGCCAACCCCCGCACGGATCAATAATTGACGGAGGAGCACCTCGGACCAGGTTGCTCGGGAGAGGAGAGTTGAGAGAGGGAGAGGCAAAATAGAGGCGGCGCGGCACAACGGGTATATACGACGAGGAGGAGAGGGTTGCCGCGGGCCGGTTTAATGGCGCCCTTCTCCCCCTCCGATGTCGGTGTTTTAATTGGCAGTTAACGTTCCCCCGGGAGATTAGATACGCTACTCGCGGCGCGCATGAACCAGCTCGATCGGGTCCGCTATAGAGCAGGCAAGGGGAGCCGCGTGAATGGTTAAGCAGCCTGACCCAGGAATAAATCAGCGAGTCATCGCCTGCGGGAGGCACAATCAGTACGAGTCGCAGGCGAAACAGCTGCGACGGAGTAAAGCGGAGCGCAGGGAAGAGAGCACGCTGGCTTTCGTGTTGAGGGGAAACTAACAGGAAAGGAACACGAGTCAGACTGTAATTGTATCTGCAGTTCAGTAGCCTTGAACGCGACCGGGAGGGCAGTAAATGTCAACATCAACACTCCGGTTCTACGCGCTAAGCCTCAGTGCTGCACATGCTTGTGGTGAACGTTGCGGACGCTATTATTTTTCTGTCCTTTTTTTTTTACTTTTCCCCCGTTTTCTGAATGTGTGATACAGGTGAGGATCACTACAGACTAGAGGGAGAACATCCAGCGCACGTGACACTGTGACAAGATAACATGCATTGTACGCCTACATGGCTACATGGCTTTCATGCAGCAAAGCACTTGTGTCTAGCAGGGTTTCTGGTTCATACCACTTGCGTGCAGAGCTGGGGGAAATCGTCGCCGACATATGCAACGTCGCTCACAGGAAGGACTTCCCAGAAATGTATGAACACTGCTGAACAGGAATCTTTAACTGGGGCAGCCGCGGGCAATGTCCAAAAAAACCAAGAAACTAAGGAGATATAGAGAAAAAGGGAGCGCTTTGCGGGTTAAGCGACTACTATGATATTCACCACTGTTGCATAACCTCGGTCGTGTGAACAGGTATACAGCTATGAATGGACATAAAGGAACTACCCGGAACGAATGGAATGCGAACGAGACAATAAAAAATAAAAAACAGCATAACTGTAAACGTTATGAAATTTCTCACGTTCCAAGAACGGTCATCGTATTGTCGAAGTGAGAGTTTATAACGCATATACTTGATATGCCTCATCTAAAAAGAAGGAAAATCGCCATTGTCTATCGCAGAGAAGACATCGGTGAACTGCATGTAGCACCTAATAAACGTACAGTAACAGGCTCCTCACATCCTTTATGTGAAATAAACCTGATCTATTGATTGATTGATTGATTGATTGATTGATTGATTAATTAATTGATTGATTGATTGAAGTCGGCAGTACTATCCCCAGCTTAACGATGTAAAATACAGCCGCAACAAAGGAAATTTTTAGCACTTCTAAAATCACATTACATTGCCTAAAGTTATAACATCTCTATTACATTGCCTAGGGCTTTAACTCTCTCCCTCGCTCTCTCTCTCTCTGTCTCTCGTTAAAAAATTCCCATTTACTACACAACATGCCGTTCAAAACTGAATTTAGAAAAAAAATCACAGACCCAGTCCTCATGGGCAAAAGCTTTGAAATCTTTCGTCACAAAGCTTGCACAGCTGAAAGCTGTTCAATATACTATTCTCTGTCACGCGGAGCACGCGGAGCACGCGGATTCTCCCCTGACGACTGACCGTGTCCTACCCGTACTTGAAACGCTACCCGCCTCTGGAGTCGTTCCAAGAATCTGTTCGTGAAAAACGAGCACTTATCATCGCGTGTATATATAAATAGACGGTTGCCTCGACATGCATGTCAGCAGGCGAAGCACGCAGATTGGCGAGCAGAATATAAGCCTTTAATTATCATGACTATACATTCGTCTAGACGCTTGCGCGCAGAATGCGCTGAGAGACAAGCACAATGTCGGTGATTAACGGGCTCGGCTGAGATAAGATCGTCTACCGCAGCGCAAATCCTATTCATAACCTCGAGCTTCTACGCCAGACCAGCTGATGAGCGAGGCAATAAAGATATTGAGCAACGCAAGGCAGTTCTAATAGCCATCATGTGCAGCTACAGCCAAAGACTTCAGGTCACATGGTTTGCTTCTCAGCCATTAGTAGAAGCACTTCCGGGACCCCTCAAGACAAACAGGTATTTAGAGGTTATGAGGAAAGTTCTAGCCTCACACCTTATGGAGATGTAGAGCTCCAAATATTCTCAGTGGTTCGCCACTACTAGGCAAACCAAGCGGCCCGAACACTTTTGGACAAGGCTGTATACGTGCTTACGTGTTTTGTTTCGTTTTTTTTTTCATCATTTCGCGCTGACAAAAGTTCTACGGTACTCTCACAGCTTGCCCCATTCAGTGCTGTTTGCATAAAGGGCGCCTTTCTCTTCCAACTGAGAAAATGACCGCCAGTTCCTTTAAGTTTTGGATGGCTCTAATGAGGCGCTGAAGCTCAAAAAAAAAAGCAAGGAACTGACCATCGGGGGCACGCGCAAAATTATGCGAAGATCCCGCACCCTGTAGCGCACACGACGTTCACAAACGATTCCTCCTCTCTATCCGAAACAAAACGCGAATGTAAGACGACCGGCCAAGATCAACAGGACACAATGAGCCATCCATTCCGCCACGTTTCTTTGAGACGAGCGCACGTGAGTGATAAGTAAAATGCAGAATGTTCCTCCTTCGAAGCTGGTTAACTAACCCGGACATAGAGAAGACGCTGACCAGATGGAAAGCAGATCCTACAGTCCACTTGAAGTATTTGTTAATTTCTTGCCAGCGAGTCTTTTTTCTCCTTTTCTCGCAGTGCACGGCGGCCTTCCAGCCAATCAGTTCATTTCCGGACGGCGCCACTGCAGATGATTACCCCGCAAGTGTAACGGCCGTGTGTGCGCACCGCCCACCCCATATGCACGGCTGATTGGGCCCGCAGATAGGGCGACCGGACGGCGCCCCATTGTTCCGGCCCCGAATAAAGGGACTCGCCTTAATTGGCAAAGGCCGAGTGTCCCGCTACGTGAGCGGGCCCGGAGAAAAGACTAAAAACGCTTCCTGAACGGTGCGCGCGGCGCATAATTGCACGCACCGCTGATGAGGAAGAAAAGAGCGGCGACGAGGTGGTAAGTAGCCGTAATCGAGACCGTTGCAGGACAGTCGATGAGCCCTCGTCGATTGTGCAAACTGCGCGGATCAAAGAAGGCCCAGGTTGAGCTGCTGGCTATAGACTATAGCGCGCGCCTGGTACGGCCGGAAGCCGCGCGCGAGGCGAGGAAGACAAAGGCGTGTGGGAGAATGCCCGTGCCCTGCTTTACTTAAAGAAAAATAGCCCCCTTTCTAACGGTGCTTGTCTCCGGTTGCAGCTTCCTGTTTTTGTGCATGAGGGGGGCTGAGGAAGGTAGCTGCTCAAGAAGGAACGCACTGCTGCTGATTCGTGACTTCGCTTTCGTATTGGAGTTTACAGATCCAAGAGCATTAAGATATTAGTTGATAATGGTGCGCCTCTGATGATGACGGGAACGGAGGTGAGGTTGTGATTTTAATAGGCTTCGTTACATGAGCACAGTGGCCACGAGCTCGAGCAGAAAGGAATAACAATGTCACGTGGTCACAAAGACGGCCAGACAGGCATGCGACGGACTAGGAAAGCCGTCTGTTTGCTTATTCGGCAAACTGGCACCCAACAAAGAAGACAAAGAAACTCGGGGGCGGTGGTGGCTATCATGAGCCGAATGATGTGACTTATATCCACGCAGCTAGCATTTGTAGGGCGTCTCTGCTGTGCACTAAAATAAGAGCTTTGAACGAATAACCTCTGAAAGCAGTTCGCGGATTAGAACAGTGTGTGATGGACTCCGACTTTTGATATCGTACACCAAGGTATCACCAAGTGAGTGGCACCCGCCAGTCGCCAGTTCATAAGTTGATTTGCTTGCCCGAGCTGTATACCTCTTTCACAAGGGTGCCAACTGCTTGTTAGATGGAATCGTGACAGCGGAGAGACAAGATAGTTGAGCCGACTGTGCGCCGGCTTCATGTCACCATGAGAACTAGCTGCTTGCAAATTTCGCACATACTGCCACCCGAAAACTCTCGGAGCAAGCAGGATAAACATTCGTGACCAATGGTTTCTGCTTATTGTAGCCACCAAAATCTGCCTGTGTGTCCTCAAGTACAGTCGCAAAGAACCTAACCTGAAATGAAGGAGTGGCACCCAAAACTTACCAGTGGCTCCGTGCGGACAAGAGAACACGAACCAACGACGAGATATCGAGACGAGGCACTTGCCTCCACTCTGGTACTAGTATTTCTCTTTTTATCGATGCATGTTCTCGTAGCTGCGCAGTGACACTGGTAGTCATAGGTTGTCGCTCCTTCGTTTCAGATAAGTTCTCCATGACTGATAACGTCCGATCCCCGTCACTAGCTTTATATCTCTGCCTGTGCACATCCTCTCGTTTAGCCCTGCTGCGAGCAGCGTTGTGTCAGGCGTAACGTGGTTTCTCTCCCTATACTTTGCAGAAACGCAGAATACCCATGCGTTAGTTCTAACCAACTGAGGCCATTCCGCCATATCAGAAAGAGAATGTACAAGTAATAATAAAATACTCAAAAGCTTTGCACCCAGGAGCTCCCAAGAGGATACTGATTGCATTGCACGCTGCGAAGCATAACTATAATGGTGCTTGCAAACAAATGCGATGAACAAAAGTTAACTCACGTTGAGCCTCCAACGGCGGGACTAGTCGCTCCGATGCTGGGCGGTCCCGAAGCGGTCCCGGAAGCCGCCCCTCCGGAAGACGACGTCGACGACGCCTGTCCCCCGGATGAAGACGGGGGCGGCGGCAGGGGCGGGGGCGGCGGACTGGGCACGCGGGCCACCCATTCCCTGTTCACGTAGTCGGGTTCGCCATGAGCGCCACCGCTGGTTTCGTAGCCGGAGTCCTTGGTCAGCTTACGCGGCGAGCGCTGCTTGGGCGGCAGCGGCGCGCTGTCCGGCAGGGTCCAGGTGGAGGACCACGCGCGATCTGCCTCCTGGTCCGACCCTGTCTCGCCGGACTGTTGCTGCTGCTGCTGCTGCTGGGAGACCGAGTTGGAGTGCGCGGAAGGGGAGATGGCATGGCGCTTGTCGCGCGACAGGTCCCGCTGCGATCCCCACTCGCGACGCAGCGACTGGCGCGACTTGGAGCAGCGGGACGACGAGGAGTCGGCCAGGTAGAGCGAGGCCGGCCGCCGGCTGGAAGACGAAGACGCGCCGGGGCCCCCTTCATGGCGACTGCTGCGGCCCCTCAGCGACTGCCGTAGCGAGGAGGCCTTCTGCCAGAGGCTCTCCCGGGTCGAGACTCCCGACGATGGAGGCGACTCGCCGTTCCTGCCAGAGCGAAGGAAAAAAAAAAGGGCCACAGTCAGGAAGTTTCACCCTCCACGCCTTTTGGCCGTACCACCTCCTAAGTTAATAGCCAAACAAAGACGGCTTCTTTCCACCCCGTTAAAGCCAATGGAGCGTTCATCTGTGAATATCCCTGTGCCTGTCTTTACATTTCGGCTTGTTGACGACGAAAGTGCGTAAGTTTTGCCCGAGGCACACACAAGCTGTAAAAAGACGCTTCAATCAACCAACGGTTACTCCGCTTTTATGGTATTTAATGCACGTGAGCACGACCACATTAACACAACATTTTGCTAAACAGCGTTAAACCATTTCGGTAAATATATTGAAAACAAAAAGTCAGCTATTATAATCGTGATCTGCAGCACGTTTGCGACCAGGGTATGTCATTGTAAACCCGTTGCAACTGATTGAAAGTTGCTTGCTTATGTGGTGTTGAAATTGCAAAACAGGTTTTTATTTTTTTTCGCAAAGAGATTGTGTTGTATGGGTGCGCGACCGTGCACTGTTACTTATATCGTTGTAAGAGCATCCATGTTAGAAACAAACGATGCGTAAAAAAATTCTAGGCTTTAAGTCAAAAGCACTTTACCAACACATCGCTTGGCACCTTCAATATATCCGCGTCGGCGCAAAGCTGCGAATTCTGACGTTGTATTATCAGACCGCCGCAGTCATAATAAGCGCTTTGAGGTCAGGGTCGAGCCACCAGCATTTATTATAGGTTGTTTTGCCGAAACTGCTCCTCCAACGATAATCTGCAGGTCATGTTTTTTTGTTCTGACGTCTGCAACCTACAGCACGTGCCCAAATATTTAATTTGTTTATTTCGGGTTCCCTAATGAAGAGAGCCGCTATTGGTTCGCTCCGAAAATGGCACCAACTTAAATTAAAAACAGTAAAACAGACATTTGTCAAGCATCCTAAAGCTATTTTTAGCTTCAGTCTACGGCATTCTTTTTTCTCTCTAGCCATTCCCTTCTTCTCTCATTCGTTTATTTTTTCTTTCGCTTCCCACCAAAGTGTGTGCGATATTCGTCCCCTTCATTCCATGTACACTACTTACGGCGCACATACGTACGACCTAGTATGCCAGACCTGCACCTGTACGTGATGCAATGCCGCAGATGCCACCATTACAGTTGAACCTCGGTACAACGAAGTCGAAGGGGCCCCGTGATTTCTTCGTTATAACCACTGCTTCGCTGTAGCGGTACGAAGCCTTGTTTATAGCTGCCGCACACCAGCGGGCTTGCCTGCCACTGAGTATACCGAAGAAAATACAGATGGCGCTTAGTGGGCCACTAATGTGCATTGCGGGAGCCTTCAAGACGCGCTCCAAGCGCCCATCACGCGCGTCCTAGAGGTATAATGAAATAGAAGACTGCGAGTGGATAATGCAGAATACCAGTTCCGTTTTCTAGGCGCTGAAGTCGATACGGGCCGCTATAATAGAGGGAATTTGGCGGCGATTTGGTCGCGAAAACCCTTTTTGTGTGAAATGGAAATAAGGAACGCCGCTCAACAGTTGTTAAAAAAGGTTAAGACATTTCGGCTTCCATACAAAGATATTGAATCCATGCAAGCCTTGTTCAAACCATACGGAAGCCGAAACTCCCTAATCTTTTTTTAACAACAGCCTTTGTCGGCGTTCCTCTTTCCATTTTTGACATGAATTTACTACTTAACCAGACGAGGTCATCATACTTCATATTTCATCAAAATCAATTTTGATTTGCTTCACCGCACAGCTAACACGCGCGTGTGCCACAATACTTCACTACATTGCAGAAGTGTCTTGTCGAGAATGCGTACGTCAGACAGAAGGATCTGGTGATCGTCGCCTTCTGGACAACAGAAACTGTTTTGCTGTTTCGTTTTCCCTCGCTTGACCCTGCGAAACCAGCAGGACGTCGATGCCATTAAGAACACCAAGCGAACTACCAAGCCGTTTTAACCGTAGGACCAAGAAGGAAACTTAACAAGGAACCAGAAAAACAACAATAGTGTTGTGGCGCCACAATACGGAAACGTAGGAGAAGAAAGGGCAGCACGAAGTGCTCCTTTCTTCTTCTGCGTGTCCACCTAGTGATGACGCAACACTATGTATCCTTACCAACTAGCCCAAATTTCCACCCTTTCGCATACAAGCAAAGCGAGCTGACTGGGGGCCGTGAGCAGCGAGAAGAACGCGGGAACTCCATTGACCTTCGCAACTTCAGGGAGTTAGGCATCGAGTTTTCGGAGAGAAAGCTAGAACCAGCGTCAAACACAAGCCAAAGCTGACGAACTGTCCAGAAAAAGACGCCACGCAGACACCGCTAGATATAGCGGGATAAATTTTCCAGATCAGTCGAACAGGTTACGTGCGGTAATTACAACTTGCCAGGTGGAATCGATGCGGGAGTGGTGGGCACCGTTACAAATCAAGTTCATTATAACCCGTTGTAGGAAAATTTTTCATCGTCGTAAAAACGAGAAATCAAATGCAGGGACTTCTATGGGAGCTTCCAAGGACAATGGATTTTGCTGCATTGTACGATATCCATTATTTCGTTTTAAACCGTTTCGACACAGCGAGGTATGACTCTATCAGAGAGCTCTCAGCGTGAACATCTCAAGACGCATTGTGGGCTAGAGGCTGTCAAGAAACCGGAAAACGCAAAATGAGCGTTTTTGAATCTTCAGAGCAGCACGCATAGTACGGCAGGTCAGGATGCAGAAAATAAAAAAAAAACTGCATAGTTTAATGCGTAGCGATTAGCCACAGCTTCGGGCGGCACGTTGAGCGTTAAGTAAAAGCAATAGCTCAAGCGGAACATCTAGCCAGAAGGCAGAGTAAACGACTCTCACGCTAGATAACAACTGAACGTGCTGCCATTGCAAACTGCACTACTGCGGCTTCTGCAACTGTGCCCTACATCGACGCCAGCACAAGGCAGCACCATAGTGCTCTGTGACATCGCGGCACAGTTCCCTCGCTTTCACGCACACACACACACACACACACACACACAACAAAATAGTAATAATCGCATTACAGCTTTCGCAACGTGCGACGGTGGAAGAACAACACCAGGCGTCGCCCTACAAGGCGCGCTCGAGATAAGCGGCCTTCCCTCCGAGAGTGAAACCAGCCCGATTGAAGGACCACCCGCGGCGGCGGCCGCGATATCGTCCGCCATTACGCTCCGCGGTGCTTGCTTCCGCGCAGGTATAAACACGTGTCTCTTCATTCCACCGACTTTCTTGTTCCTTCCTTCTCCTCTTTCAGCGCATGCATGATCTACAGCCCACAGCGCCACAGAGTGAGAGAGAGAGAAGAGTCGGCGGCTGTCCTCAAAGCGTCTTCAACCTAAGCCATCGCTCACGGCGCTTTCAATGGACCACGCAGTCGACGCGGTGTCGGAACAGTTTTCCATCGCCGCTAATGGGCCATATAACCCGGAGAGAAGAGCATTCCCGGGGGGATTTCTGTTCGCCGGACAAAGAGCCCGTCCGCCGCCGCCGCGGCGTCAAAGATGGCGGCGGGCCAGCCGGCGAGCAGACGGTCGCCGTCGCAGTGGAGTTCGTAGCAGCCGACGCCCATACGGTAATGCGGCGCGTCTGCATCGCTTCGTGCCGCGACGCGTCTGCAGCCAGAAACACACACGCAGCGAATGAGTAGAACAAAAAAAAAAGCCAGCAGTGTGTGCTAAGCAGGAATTCTCTTCGGACGCCTGTAAATCTGGCAGAGCCGCGCGGATGCCCCCAGCGGCGGCCCTTTTGAAGTGGGTACGAAACGGCGGCGCCTGACTTGTACCGCTTTCGCCTACTTTTTTTTTCCCCCCTATCCTCTCGCCGTGTACATGTGTCTCAGCCACAACGTCTCACCTGCTGACGCCCCTGGACCGTAAGGAGGAACACGAACGCCCCCTGAGATGAAATGGACAGGATGCTCTTATGGACAGGCGCGAGCTGTAAGCGGCAGGAGTTTGCCTTTCGGGGCATAGGAAAGCTAGGCCGCCTCCTTTTCTTAAATATTACGGTATTTTTTCACGCTATTGTATCTGGGAAGAAATTCCAAGGAAGAATATATAAAAACACCTTTACAGTTCACTGAAACCCTTCTTGTGCCTCCGCGCCAAACATGCGCGGCATATACAAAAGCTTAGTTGAATGCCGACGACTTATCAGTGGAATGAACTTATTGGAAAAACTTTCGTTGACAGTTTGAATGAACGCGCGGTGCACGATCGCAGGCTTCTCGCCTGCTGAAATTCCTTCAGACATTCAACTGAACTTCAAATGGCGACAGTGACAACTGGAGAACACTGCAGGCGCTTGTGTGCGTGGTGACAGATATCTGCAAGGTCACAGAACTGTGACACAAACCTACATATTTAATCAAATATTAAAGTGTCAGTGCGGTGGAGCAGTTTCCGGCAGAAAGACTTGGGGGGGGGGGGGGGGGGGGGGGTTCAACCACATTCTTGAAAGTAGAAAGGCGACAGCATTTAGGCTGTCTGCTATGTGTCTGCAATGAATGTCTAATGTTCTTGTGATTTTCCAGCCAGAACTCCGGTTGGACCCGGTTCCATTGCCCTGATATGGCATGCATGAGTCCTCACCTCTAGAATGTTCGAGTACCTTCCAGTGGATTAAGTATGGGATCATAGTAATGCGACCCACTAATCCTCATTAATCCACCCACTGATTCCCACTAAATCCCTTTAATCCATTTTTATTGGGCAGGCCTACGTCCAATATTTTTGGGGTCCTTAAATTTTCTAACTTGGCGGTGCCATATGATTGGTCCACTTGTGGTCATGTGATGTTGATGATGTCAAGGCCATCTGGTTCTCTAGCTTCACGAACACATTTCTTTACGTTTAATATGCTTATTAATGCGAAAGCGTTAGACAGCTCATCGACACGAGAACCAGGCGTCGTACAAAAAAGTGGCGGCGTTACAAACTCGCGATTGGTCAAAACGGTGTGATGTCATTAAAGACGGGAAAATACGAAACACCAACCAGTAATAGCCAGTACTAGCACCTGCAACTGCACGAACTACAAACGAATAGAACAGAATTAGAGCATAATTGGAGTAGAATTACAATGGAAGTTCACTTGAATTGTAACAGAATCTGGGATAGAATTCGAATAGAATGGCGATGCTTCCGCATTACTCGCACGTAAGTTCCTTAAGTTCCCCGAGTAATTTTTTTTTTTAATTCGGTGAGGTATCCGCGCTCTTCTCGGTGTCAGATGCGACATCCCGAGTCACGCTCAAGTCGAGTGCGCGATGCTGAAGTGTGTTGCTCTCAAAGTGACGCCAACGCTGCAAACGTTTTCGTTAGGAAAGGAAAGGCGTCGCAATTCTCCAACTTCGCGGTTACCTCAATCGCGGCGTGAGGAAAGGGATCAAGGAGGAAGTGAAAGAAGAAAGAGAAAAAAAAAAGAAAATACAGAGAAAGAGGCGCTGTGGTGGAGCATTCTGTATTAATTTCGACCGCCTGGGATTCTTACTGTGCACTGAAATCGCGCAGAACTCAGCAGTTTCTGAATTTCGCCTCCGTAGAGACGCGGCCGCGACGGCCAAGATTCGATCTGACGACCTCGGTCGTGTTCAGCAGCCTAAAGCCATGACCACAGAGGCACCACTGCGAGTGATACAAAACGTGGAAATGCTAGTACGTCCTCTACACGTGTCACGCAGCCCCCAGGGTGGGCGACGAGTGTAGTGCCGTCAATCGAGGACTTGCGCCGCAGGCCAGGAATTAGTGCTCACTCGGTTCTGCCTCGCTTGCTTCGGGCCCCCATCAGGATCCATCAACGCGCGCTCCTCAAGTTGCCACACGAGGTCACGCACCGGAAAGATCCGAGCTTGGCTCTTACTTATGCACTCCCACGGCGTCCTTCTCATCCAGACGCACACACTGCAATGCTAATGAGAGCCTTGTCTCACGGCTCGCATTGTCGGCGCCCTGGTTGCAGTGGAGACGGTGGAAATTCGCGGAGGCTGAAATGAGGCTGACCACTCACGCCGCACCTGATGTTGCGATGCTGGTAAAACGTTCCCTTTATGGGAGTCAAGAAGATCGTTACAGTGCCGTCGGTCTAGTAGTAACACAATGTGCGGTGTCTCGATCACATAAGATTTACCCTAGGGCCATTTAGAAGCCAGTGCACGCACCGAACCGCCTGGAAATGATATAATGTTTGTTTGTTCGTTCGTTTGTTTGTTTTATAAATCGCGAATGTTTGGGCTGGACGTACACAGGAACACACAAGCCCGAAAATGAAAATAAAGAGATAAGCCAACAGGCTACAAAAAGCTTCGAGAGCATATTTAAACAACACACAAACTCACGCTTCTAGAAATAATTTGCGTAATTGCGATAAAATATTTATGCACGAAGTGAGCAAAAAAGTGCAGAAATGACAGCGCGGCATTGATGTGTATGAAAGTGCAAGTCTGACGTCTATTTCACTGACTGAGGACTAGTTTTGGATCCGTCAGGCTATGCGTGACAGTCAAAATCTATACTGCCAGTTAGGCTTGAAAAGTACGGCTACCTTTCTATAGCTTCAGCAGAACAACAACATTTCCGTTGCCACCTCAGGATAAATACACGTTTGATTCCACACGAAATACGTGTGCTAGCATGCGTGTGAGAGGAGATATCCATCGATAGGGACATTCCATGACACTCTCTCATCTAACTCTTTTTTCTTCCCTTAATTTCCCTAAATTGGCGCATTAGGCTACGCCACTAACAACATTTCTTCTCATCAGAAATCTCACTCACGCCCTCACTAATTGCCAGCTTGAAACATTTAACGGAGTCTTTGCAGTCTGCGTTTGTTCTTCCATTTATTAAAGTCAAAGCAGAAAGTGTGCCTCAGTTGCAACTAAAAGTAAGAAAAGTAAGGCGGAAGACAATACATAAACCCTCCGAATGGAGAACGGTTCAGAGGCCTTCCTGGGAAATTCCCGACTAACAGATACACTCGATGGCCCAAGCCATCGCGATTTCATTAGTATTTCCTGGACGTTTTTCTAGTTCTTATGCGTAGAGCGCCAGAGTATCTTTGCTTTCGGGGGATATCTGCCCGACACAAAGTGAACCGCAGTCGTCCAATCGGCGAAGAGAAATGTGTTCAACCCAGTCTGTAGGATACAGTGTCTCTTCCTAGCAAGAGTTATCTAGGGCTGGGGGACGGAGATTTTTATCCCGAAGGCGATTTGCATACGGACCTCTTATCTCGAGCCTGTTTTCCCACAGCACAGCTTGACCTGCTCAGCGCTATCCACTCCCCCCCCCCCCCCCCCCCCCCCCCAACCTTCCTCCCCTTTCCCGTGATGTTCGCGGCTTGTCTCGTCGCCGCACAGAGCGTCGCTCTTCCACTTTTTCAACTCGCACCTTTTTCACGTCTTGGGCGGCGACGTCGGCGCCGCATGCCGAACGCTTTCGGGACGGCACGCCAAGGCACGACCTGGGCGTTTTACTCTGTATTACAACCAGAGGCTGATAACGGACAGCAGCTCTGCGACTCCTGGACCACCCTCCTCCGTGCTGTCTTCCGACCGACCCAAAGCTGCCGTTCGTGCCTGCAGCTGCAACGTGACGACCCAGACACCGCTTGAGATATACGGTCACCATGGGTTCCGATAGCGAGTGGGCCGAAAGACGGACAGCCGGCGTGGGGGGCTGGTGTACGCTCGCCTCTCAAATGTTGCGTGCAGCAGAACCTCAAGGGCCACTCGCACAAGAAAGTACTGCTCTCCGCGTTGTGCGACTATAGGAACGCGCGCTGAGACGTATCACGAAAACCACCTCCTTGAGGTCGCGTCCTAAGCAAGCCAGCGCAATCCAAGACAGAGGATCAGCAAGAGAAACAGACATTAGTGCTGGTATCCGCAACTGAATTAGATGTATGTTTCTGTGGCTTCTCCTCGAGTCCGCTGACTTGTTTCTGCCACGAATGTTCGTCAACTATCGCAACTAGCGTTTTTAGTTTGCCTTCATCTCTCCGCGAAAAGAGTAAATGCTGATCACTCGACAGACCAACATGGACGACCGATGATCGGAGCGATGTTTCACGAACGGCTGATTCTAGTCATCCGAGCGAGCAGGTCAAGGCCAGCAGTTTCTACCTCACTGCACCCAACTACAGGGAGAAGCGTGGTGGTTGGTCGGTCGGTTAGACCGGTTACCACCGTCTGGCCTGTTCTCGGCCATCTGCGGAGCATCGCGTTTTCGGCCGGCGCAGACAAAAGCCCCGGCGATAGGAGGTGCGCGTATGTGCGCCAGGAATGCGCCGAGAGCTCGCGCTCTCTCTCTCGCCGCTGCATGTCTCGTATCTGGAACAGGCGGGGATCGGGGCTGCGGCAGTTGCGGAAGGAAGCCAGTACGGGCGCATCTTTTTCACACTTCGCATCCTCGTGGACTCTCGGGAGGTGATGCTACCGCGACCTTGAAGTTGGCCGTCTGCATAATGTATGCGCCCGGTCGGAACGGAGAGAAAACTTAGCGAAGATGTGGTTCAAACGTATAAAACCGGTCCGGCCGGTAAGAGCACGTATACGGCGGTCCTAAATCGCCGCGCCGCGACCATGGGCAACGCAGTGCGTCGATTCGTTGTCTTTGTAACACTTTTGGGGAGTAAATGGGCTGCCGGCAACAATATAAATCCTTGGAACAGATCACTGCAGTTTAGTGGTGGTTTCCTTGATAAGAAATACCGAAAGATACGTTACTAAGGCAGTTAAAGAGAGAACAGACTTCCTAGGGTTCTTCGGTGTTGCAGCAACTTCCTGGTGGTAGCCTAGTTTGCACACTGAACGTACGCCCCCGTTTCTGACCTTCAGTCAAGGCCGCTTATATATCAGTACCCCAAAGTCACGCTTCTTGAGAAGGTGCCGATGGATAATTCCGGCAAAAATTGTGCGGATAGAGTTCGTTGCCTCCGCATTTCAGAATCATTGGAGAGACACAGAAAGCGCTATCAGCGGCCGGAAGTATCGAGTTCGGTTCCGGTTCCCGCTCAGGAAGCGAAACATTTCCAGCCCAAGACGCCAATGTAGCCGGATATCTCGAAGGAGGCATTATTTCAGGCCAATTATATGGCAGGCTTAAATGGCAGGCTATATGCATATCAGCCACTGTAGTATGGTAAGACGGGGTGTTGAGGTAAGACGCGTGAGCTCAACGCGATACTCGTTTCTGTAACAAGCGGCTGGAAAAGAGAGGCCGCGTGCTGGCGGAACAGTCAACCACTGCGAGAGTGTCATTTAAGAAACGTCCCCACAGCGCTCAATTTCTGCCTGTCCATTCGCGTGTTTCTAATTGAAAATTCTTACGGTTGAGAGTTCTATACTGGTTCACACTAGGCTATACGGATAAAGTCGATTCAGATGACGAGGTCCCACCTAGCGTTATTACAAGCAAAGATGCGTACAGTGGTGAGCAGCCTTGTCTAGAGCGCTTGAGCAGTGCGCACTTGGTAACAAAAACCGAAATTAGAGAGCAGCCCCTCATTACAGGGCTAAGTTTTCGTGCCTGCTTTGTTTACGAGGCTACCTGGCGCTACTTCCGTGTAAGCGTTGCAGCTGGACCCTAGAGGCTGCCACAAAATCTGGATTTATTTGCAAGGAAGTGCACCGCCCGAGCGCTCTAGACAAGGCTGCTCACCACTGTACACTTTCCTTGTATGGTTGCCGGACAACCATAACTCTCCACATAGACAGTGAACAAATCCCTATCAGGTATGGTGTTAGGCAGGGAGACACAACCTCTCAATCACTACTCAACTCGTGTCTACAGGTGGTATCAGAGAATTGGATATATAGTGAAGAACAGCGGATTTATTAAGTTATCTACTGTTTGTTTGTTTGTTTGTTTGTTATGGTACCACAACGTGAAGTGTCAAGACGGGCAAAACAAGCTGTATGGAGGAAACAAAGCCAAAAAAATACATTACAGAACGCAACACACATAAAATGATAAAAGTTAGCACAAAATACCTTTGTAATCTCCGGTTTGCTGATGACATCACCTAGTTAAGTATCGCAAAAGAACTGCTGAGCACGATTGAAGGACTAAATAGACAAAGCATAGCGGGAGGTCTAAAAATTAATATAAAGAAATCTACAGTAATGCTGAGCAGACTCAGAAGGAAACAAAGCTGACGATAAGCAGCGAAGCATTGGATGTGGTAAGGGAATACGTCTACCCAGGGTAGGCAGTGACTTCAGATTCCGACACACGATAGGGTAATACACCTAGGAGAGTACGAATAGGGTGGAGTACACCTGGCAGGCAGGTGCCTTACGGTCATAAACAGCAGGTTACCAGTATCCCTCAAGAGGAAAGTATACTAAAAAGCTGCACCTTGCCAGCCCTAACCTATGGGTCAGAAACATAGAGGCTAACGGAAAGGCTTGAAATTAAACGGAGGACATCACAGCGAGTTATGGAAACGGAAATGATAGTGGTTACGTCACGAGACAGGAAGAGAGCCGAGTGGGTCGGGGAACAAACGCGAGCCAATGTTATCCTATCCGAATTGAAGAAGAATAAATGGGCATGGGCAAGGCATGTGATGAGATGAGGCATGTGATATAATGAGGGCATCAGAGTGGATCACAAGAGATGGCAAACGTGGCAGGGGGCGGCAGAGTCAGATGGGCAGATTAGATTAGGAATCTGCGGGAGCAACGTGGCCGCAGCTGGAACAGCACCGGCTTAATCGGATGGATACGGGAGAAGCCCTTGTCCTGCAATGAAAGTAGTTTAGACGGATGATGATGGTGGTGGTGGTGGTATAGTGGTGGTGGTAGTGGTGATGCGTACACCGCCACCACAGCTGGTACTCTGCGTTTCATCCGCGTTTTTTTTTTTCTTTTGCCTCTGCATCAAATTCACGTTAGGTGTGTACAGGGTCAGCAGGAGGAAAACAGCTAACTGAATAGAGGGGTTCGCGAACGCGGAAATCTCTCTGTCTCCTCGTTGTCCTTTCATTAGTGTTTCTCGTTCCCCCTTCCGCAAGCTAGTTCGACACTCATATACGGTACCAGCCATCGCGTACACCAGTGGCTATTCTCGGAGCGGAGAAGAGGTCTGGTACGACCGCGTGCACCCCGACGCACGACGCATTCCGAGTCAGCCCGGTTCCCGTGGCACCGTGGCGGGCGTGCAGGAACAATGCGCGCCCGGCCTCACAGCGAAGCCTCTCTCCGAGGTGGCCGCCGGATGCTACCGAAACGTGGGGGACCCATTGGCGATCGGAGGACCCCGAGTGCGCGCTGCCTGATGACGCATTGTATATGGACACGATTGTCCTTCGCCGCCGACTCACTGTGTACGATGCTGCTTCGGTTCATCCTTGCTTCCGCACGCGTCTGCGATGGCTGGAGCCTTGCGGCAAGCATCGCTCGAGTACTTAGCTCGTATGAGGCTGCATTCCTGTCTCCGCTATCCCAGATATGCGGTGTCCGAATCCGGAGTAGACACACGAAGATGTGGTGACAGAAATACGTCGATGCAGGTACTGCCTGCAGATGACCGTGCTAGCGATACCAGCGATATATATATATATATATATATATATATATATATATATATATATATATACCATCCGCAGTTACCGCTCACTGCCATGAGTAACATGGCTTCACAAGCCAATCAGATGGCTCATTGCGATACATATCCATATCATGCAGTGCTAAAACAGCGGCCAGTTGGTTATATCACGCTGCCACCGCTGTGGCTCAGTGGTTATGGTGCGCGGAAGCTGACCCGAAAGAAGTCGGTTCGATACCGGTCGAGTTTCCATGGAGACGAAATGCTAGACGCCCGTGTACTGTGCGCTGTTAGTGCGCGTTAAAGGACCCCAGGTGGTCGGAATAATCCGTAGCCCTCCGCTACAGCTTCCCTAAAAGCCTGAGTCGCTTTGGGACCCTAAACCCCACAAGCCAAACCCTATCATGCACACTGGTATATAGTGTGCTCAACGCAGGCGGCAGCACTGAAGAAGGGTGCCTCCCGTTTCTCTTCGAGGTAAGATCATCGCTTGCATGGTACGTATTTCTTCGTGAAGCGAGCGCCGGCAACATGCCGTGATTTCCGCGCCAGCGTTAGCGTGACTGTATGAACATGCATATATGTTCATACAGTCACGCTAACATACGGACGACGACAACACAAAACTGAGGGAAACAAGTCCAGCACAGCTAACGCTCTAAAAAAGAATAGAGAATAAAAACCTAAGAGCAAACTTCCGGCAAAGCCGAAATCACAGCCCGAAAACCAGAAGTTTTTGCAGCTATAAATAGGAATTGTTCATTCCTGAAATATTTCCCTGTAGTGGTTTTCTGTCGCTTGATTAAAAGGAAAGGCATTCACTCAACCAATTCCGCAGGCCTTGGCAATTATTGATTGGATGTTAGGCGGATTAATGGCATAGTACCGGAGTAACATCATTCGTTGACTTTAATGAACTCTTCTGCTGCTCGTCCTCGGCGTCTAAGCCCGCCAACAATGCCATTCTGGAGCAAAATCAAAGCTAAGCGAGGCACGCGGAATAGCCAGAGGGCAGTACTGGTTCGCAATCAAGGCGGGCAGCGCCGCAAAACGCCCGAGGCCATGGTTAAAGCCACCGCTCGTCTGTGCCATCGGTTACCGCTCTGCCTGATTGCTGATAGCCGACAAGTGGCACAAGGTAGTCTTTCCTTCTTTTTTTCAACTAAGCCAGCCGCCAAATTACACTACAAATTGTCAGACGATGCTATCAAGCGTATGCATCGAAGTTTTGGGGCAGGTGGACTGCAACTTCTTGAAAAAGGGCTTCTATAAGGAGAGTTTCGTTCGGGTGCTAAAAATATCTCAACTCTATACAGTTCGATTAATGTTGCACAAGTTGTATATGCCCTGCCCCTGTACACCATCTGCTCGAGCAGGAAAAGGCGGCAACGAATTTCATGCATGAAGGAAGCTCGTAATCAAGCGGAATTCGTTCTGCATTGGGTAACCACGTAGCCGTGCTCGAAACTTGACAGGGTTTACATAGAGAGGATGGGTTTCATACATTTAAGGGTGCCGATGCAGTAGACAAATGTGAATGATACAGAACAGGTCGACGTACAGTCTGTGAGTAGACAGAGGCTCGTTTGTAACAGAACAGTACAGATCCTAATGACACAGACACCGGTAAGATTACTCCACCTGCGCTGGTTTACCTTTCGTACTAGCCAACCAATACGTTAGAAAGTTAAATGTACTAGTACAGTACTGTACTAGTACTGTACTAGCGCTTGTGTGTCTCTTCGTTGTGGATTGTCCCGTGTTTGTGCAACCTTCACCTTAACAGTAACGTGTACCAACTAGGCCCCACCGAAGTGAAGTTCCGTACTAGTACAGAGTTCTTCGACAGGTACTGGAGGAAAATCGCGAACGTGTAGTTACTCGTGCATTACATAAGTTAAAAATCATGTATCATAAAATGGAAGATCCAGCGAACTATAAACTTGAGCAAACATTTCGCACACATCCCTGTCTAAGCAAAAGGGCACTTACGATAGTAATTACGCTTGTGTTATCATACCCCAGTGGGCGGCAACGAAACAAGAAATAGCTATAGGACAAGTGGAATGGCGTATACGAAATAGAGATGGATGCACAGTGCAGGAGGAGCAGGACACGAGAGCTGTTTTTACCGCGCTTCGACTCTGTGCATCCCTTATTACGTTTCACTGACCATGGTAGGAAACACATACGCCCGCGGCGCCCTCTGTTATACTCCGCGCAACAGTAAACGAGGTCCTCTTTTTAATGTTTTACTCTATCAAAGAAGTCAAAGGCATCACAATGCTTGTGCCTGTCATTTTGCCTCGCGGTTAGCTTCTTGTCTAGGCAACAACTCGCGGTTCGCTTCTTGTCTGGGAAACAAAAAGAGACTTAACAGCGGACTACTTTTTCGTCGAGGTGGAGTTCTGTGTGTCGGTCCTAAATGTGGGCGGAGCTTTACTGAAGACTTTCATTGTAACCGACTATATAGTTCAAACCGCTATAACGTACATGAAAGCACGAAAATTTCATTTTTTATGACTCAACTTACGCCCCATGTCCGATATTCAGAGATGCAGATCTTACCTAAATTCAAACTTAATTCTTCAATGCTCCTCAAGAATTATGTAGTCTTAGGAACCTGACGGATGATCAATAATTACATTGTACCCTTTTAGAGCAACGTGTATATCCCAAAACCGGAAACCGCGTATACGCAAGGCATGCTCTTTGGAAAACAGACGACGATCGAAAAAAAAACACAAAAACAGCATGACCCGGAGCCGCGACGCGTTTGCCGACAAATTCAGCAAAACCCTGAGAGAAGAGCGAGAAATAAAAAAGAGAGATAAAAGGTTCGACATTCCAGCAGAAGGAATGTGGAAAGGTATACATACATCTCGAACGGTGAGTTCGTCATCTTTTCTTTATTTCCAGGGGCCAAAAAAAAAAAAAAAACACGGAGGCCATTCGCAATGGCATCGTGCCATCACGAGGCATCTACGCGCGGCCGACCATTCATCGGGCCACCGCTATATGCCTTCTCTGCCGCAAAGAACGCCCATGAGAAGACACCGCTGCTGCCTGTTCCCTCGGTGGCGGTGCTCGTGTTCAAGAAGAAGATCGAACGAGGAAAGAGAGGCTGGCCGGACGAGGCTGGCTTCCGCACGGCGGCTCCATAGCCGGACAGGAGGCGAACACAAAGGAGGCCGCTAAAGCGCAACCCGCAATGCGCATGCCCAAGTGCCGGCGCGCGGTCGCAAATACACCTTACCCAGCGAACAAACAAAAGCGCGGGAGGGCCTCGGGGCGATTTCGCGCGCTGCTCCCGGCTCGCACAGTCCAACATCATCGGATGGGCCGTCGCTGTTTTATATCACACACTCTCCGGTCGCATACGATAGGGCGAGGAGGGTATAGGGAGGTGACGGTGGCCGAACACAAACACACCAACGCGCTTTGTGGTAGGGGGGATCAGGGATGGTCGGTAGCGCATTGTGGGCGCGTCTAATGTTTTCCAGGCGACGACGTAAACGATCGTTTGGCCACGCTTGCGCGAGCGCAGGTCAGAGTCGTGCAGGGACTGCATCGTCGTCGTCACCGGCGCTGCCTCAGCTCTGGCCGCGGCGTCGTCCCACGCGTCGGCGAAGAGGAGGAGGACGGGGGGAAGGGAACGGCGGTCGCGTCACCGCAAATGAGAACGCGCTGACCACCGGCGCAATGGGTCAAGTCCGAGGCGTTGCTTCCTGAACGGCTCCTTCTTCGACGCGCTCTCTGGCGGCGGGGGCGGCTATGCATACAGCGGACCACCGCCCCTGAGAGCGACACGCCGTTGCAGACCATCCTCTTGCTTCCAGCTCCTCATCCTCCTCCTCCTCACCGAAGTCTTAAACGACGAGCGGAATGCGAGTTTGTGTGTATCAGGGTCACGGGAGCGCCACGGGTTTGCATATACGGACCGCGGTGGTGGTGGGGGGGGGGGGGGGGGGGGGGGGGGGGGTGAGCGTTCAGCGCCACGGTCGCGCCCCCTACTCTTCTCATAAACGGGTCCTCGGAAGAGTCGTTTCCTGCCTGCAGGCTGTAATGGGACCGTCTCGGTAGAAGCGGACTCGTGATGCAATGACCCCCACGCATCTTGCCCCGCCATGCCCGGCGTCTTGTGGTGCGCATAGGGCCGTGGTTGTTCGGCGGGCTAACAAGGTATCCCCCCATCTTGGGCCGTCGTTGCTTTTATTGCAAACCGCGGCAACCATTAAACCCCGGTCGGTTCCATTAATCTTCCGACGAGCGTAATGCTTCACGGGCGCAGTTTATCACGATGATAGGCACTTTGCGGGCCGAAAAAGAGCGCACATGGTGCCCGCGCTAGCAGCCACCTACGAGCGGCCACGGCGCGAGGTTCAGCCTCCTACGGCGGGACTCTGCACGAGCAATTTTCAAGCACCCCAAATCTTGTCGGGCGGCAATGCGCTCGCTATACAGATGTGGTCCAACGCGAGGATGTGTTGTTTCCGGGTGCGGTAAATTAACAACTGAGAACCGGAAATCTATACACCGGGCCACGGCTTTGCAGGTTCGGCAGTTAACAATTATCGCTTCTCTCGCTATTGTAGGTCGGCAATTTGGCAACCTCTGGCCTCTGCGTGCAACCTCAGATTCACCGGAACTTACGGCAGCAGCGGCCAGAATGTCGAGGTTATCTTTGCCTGCCAGTCCAGCATAGGCGCATCAATATTAACCAGTTCCAATAAAGTCCCCTAGAATTGATTCGCTGGTTAACACCTCTGGAACGCTTCGATCCTAAATTGATTGGCTCGTGCTGATGAACTTACGTTGTTAGTGGCTATTTATTAATAGATATAACAATGGAAGGAAAAGGTATTGCTCGGTGCGGCATCTGCCATCGAAACCTGATGAAGCACCTGACCTGCGGCTAGCGTGAGAAAACGACAGGGAGACGAAAAGGAAGGGGCAGCAATAACAACAAAGGATAGGGGTATGGCGGTAATATACACTGTGTACAAATACAGAATATCGAAATAATGTACTTATTCACCAGTTTTGAAATCCAGAAGGCCATATTCAATACTTTATATACTATCGACGTTTGACGAGAGCAGCGTTAAATGCAAGTGTTATTTGCAGTGTCGATGCTATCGCCAATTGCTGAAGAGATAGAACTCAAGGCAAGGCTTTTTTCGATGCGTGCAGTGCCTGACAACGGCGGCTGTCAGCCGTTAGATATGTCACATTCGTTTTGGTTATTACGTTGTTTCCTTGGTGCGCAGTGCAGCAGCCAGCGAATTAACAGAGGGGACTGACACTAACCAAGCGAAATTGCCTGCCAAACACTACTTTCAAAGGTAACAGAGTAAGAACACCATTCTTACACGAAAAGAAGAAAGCAAAAATAAAGCTGCGCGCGCACACACACGCATACATGCACGCACGAACACAAAGAGGTCGCAACTACATGAGCAATCCGCGAAAGACAGGCAGGTGTTCTAAGATCGCCGGCTCGGCATTCTCGAAAGCTGGCGGTTGTTAGCAAGCTTAATGCGCATGCCGCGTTTGGCCGAACTTGTTCGTCGACTGATGAATTCACTTGCCCTGGCACACACGACTCGAGAGCCGAGTGACACCTTCAAACAGAGTAACAAGGATGCGTGAGTGTCAGCATACACCTTAAAATATTATTGGCCATCACAACCACCTCTACCAACATCCTCATCATCGTCAGCCGAGCTGAGTTCTGTCCTCGAATCTACAAATTTGCGCCAGCCATGTCCAAGTTGTTCCAGAAAACTTACAAACATCCTCACAGTACCTGATTCTCAGGACCCTCGACCATGCTTACCTTCTCCTGGTATCCACGCAGATGTCCAACCTCGCAAATTTCATGTCCTGCTCATGTCAATTTCTTCCTTGTCATTTCCTTTAAAATATCCTACACTATCACTTTCTCGCTCTAAATCACGCTGCTGTCTTTCCGTCTCTGGATGTTAAAAGCAACATTTAGCTTTCCAACTCGCAGTGTGCTGTTCTTAGCCTGATTGGTAGCCTTTCTGTAAGCTTCCAATCTTCGGCCTCATGGCAAGAGACTTAAGCTCTAATACGATGTCATCCCTTAAATGAACAGCGCAGTAGACGAAAGACGAAAGTTCACTTCAGGAATGAGCTGCCAACTAGGTAAACTTTCCTCTGTACTGCGATACAGTGCCAAGTAAGCGGGTCAGAAAAGCTGCTAACCTATCCCATCTTGAGGCTTATTCGAGGAAAACGCAGAGTACCCTGACTTGATTGAGCTAATCATTAAATATTATGAACAAGGGAGGGGAAAACCTCAGGTTGCTAGAGCCAACGTTTCGACAAGGGGACTTGTCTTCGTCTGGGCAAAGCGTTCATGATGAACGCTTTGCCCAGACGAAGACAAGTCCCCTTGTCGAAACGTTGGCTCTAGCAACCTGAGGTTTTCCCCTCCCTTGTTCATTTTGTGATCGCCAAGGACCATCTACCGCACCCTCTCTCTACCATGGACATTAAATATTATGTCTTCCAAATGCCGGAGTACTTCATGAGTAACCAATAAGACGTGAAATTAGTGATTGGTCTGAATATAGTGAAACCTGCTAGGGTGCTCTAACTGGATCGCTACAGTGGCGCAGTGGACAGCAATGTGGCTTAGTTAATTATCAGTTTGTTTGATTTGTATCAGCTTTTTAAGAATTCAGGGGATAAACAAAACAGGGAAACCTATAGGTATACGCCCTCTAACGTTATTTATTTTTGCTAGTAAAGCGCGGCATATTTGTAAACTAAACACTCAGGCGGCAAACAGTCATAATGGCATTCTCTTTCTCTCTCTCTCTCTTTCTCTTCTTCGGGGCTTTCAATGCAGGGCGTTCCCTTCGCAACTTATAGCCACTTTTACCAAGCGTGAAGGGCGAGAAGCTAGCTCCATTAGAGGGATATACGGAGACCATTGTGCCGTAACAGACACAGAAATAGCCACTGAAAAAGGCCAACAGTGTCTCAAAGAGCGACGCTTTCGCAATTCCTAGGGCTCTTATCTTTTCCCTGCTTCCTCCCGTGCTCAATGGCCGGGCCGAACAGCTTTTCATTCGGCATTTTCACTAGTGAACTCGAGACCGAAATAACGCCCAACTCAAAGCCCTAACCGCACGAACTGCGACGGCTGGTGAAGGACGTTCCCTTCTGCTCCCTTTATAGAGCGCGTCCCAATGTGGCGTAAAAACGAATAAAGAAGACACAAAAGCCATTTCACGCATGCCTGCAGCCCTCGGGACGAGACGACCTGTCGGTCGACGCCGACAATAACAACGGCGCACAGCCGTCGCGCACAGTGGCATTCTTTCATGCATGCCGCCACGAGGGAGCGCGCGGGGGATTCCTGAAGGGCCGCGCAAAAGAACCAAAGGCAGCGAGTGCCTCGACAGCGGGGAAGAGAGGATACCATACTCAGTGTGTTGAACAACGGCAGTCTGCAGGGACCGCGAGCTCTTCCAGCGACCACTGGGCCTGACCTTGGTCCTCTCTTCATTAGGCCGCGAATATGGCGGGACAGAAACTACTGAGCCGTACGCTTCCATGCGCTCCTCCCGCAACAAGGCGCCAAGATGCAAGACCCCCAAGCGGGGAGCAGGGCACCCCTAACGACTGGTCCTGAATGAAACATTGTTCGTGTAATGCCTGGAAATAGACTCGCCGGGGCAGAACAATGCTGACTGTTCGTTCGTCGTCTCGGAGCTACAGGAGAACGAGGTAGTGCGGCTATATAGCTCTCTCTCTCTCTCGTCGGACGACACTGGATGCTTTCATCGTCGTCCGAGCCGCTGTTGCTTGTTCCTTCGTCTCCAGTGAGTGACGCAGGCCCGCGGGCCTCGCTTATATACTGCCGCTGTTTCTGCTGCTGCTGCAGCTGCTGCTACGGTGTGCGCCGCGCCGCTGGCATTTTACGCAACAAAGGCCGCGCCGCTGCCGTTGGCACACACGGAATAACACGCGCACTGTACTCAAACGACTTTTCCTCAGACGGCACGAGTTGCGCCTCTTGGCTTTTTTCTCCCCTCTCCACCTGTGCCTCGCTTTCTTCGCGCGAGCAAAAAAAAAAAAAAGAAATATACGAAAGGAAGAAACGGTAATAAAAAGGAGAGCTGCGGCTAGAAAGTTATTGAATGCAAAACGAGAAGGAAGCAGGACAGGCTTCCTCTCACTCTCTAGCAGGAAAAAAAAAAGGAAGGAGAGGCAAAGAGCTAAATGGAAAATGCGTAACAATAGAGGCCGACGCTCTTCGCAGTCCCCCCTCCCCCCCAACCACCCCTACCAGCACCAACCGCCAGCCGCAAAGAAAGAATCAGGAGAAGCAGCGGCAGCCGCCGACCGGGCCCCCAATTCGTTGAGGAGCGCGCACGTTCGATCCCAATCGAGGCGTCAAAAAAGCTGACGCGCACACTGCTCTGGAGAGAATAGAATGAAAAGAGCGAAGAGGAAGAGAACAGCGTTTCGACGTTGTGCAGGTGAAGCGAAAAAAAAAAAAAGTAAAACAACGCGATACAAGAAGAGAGATCAGCGAACTTTCTCCGCACAGCACGCGAATGTGTGCTGTACAGAGTATTCGGGAAGAAGATTGAAAAAGAAGACAACAGCAGCACAACGTCCTGCAGAACACAATGGTGAGCAAGTCGTTCACTCTCGGTATAGGGGAGGGAGAGAGAGATAAAAAGACAGAGGGAACGAGTATCGGCCCGATTCACCTTGGTGCGGTTTTCCTGGAAAGTAGCGGCTGTCGTAGAACACTACGGACGGGCAGATTGAAAACAGAGCACTTCCGCATCGGCCTGCGTTGACCGCCCCGCCGCACGTACAACATCGCTGAATGCAGATCATACGGAGCGTTTCTTATCTCTACGAGCGACGCCTATGACAGCGTGTTTTTATCCATTCTCCATTGTCGACCCCGTTTTCCTTTTCTCTCGTTCGTTCACAGGTGTCCTCTTTCTTGGAGGACACTGGGGACTCTTCCTGCCGAGGATCAAGTCCCAGAAAGAGCGTTGGGCATCGGAGGTGTAGTAGACCGAGAAGCGAGATGTCGCCGAGTGCATCATCAAGTTAGCGCACACTATGCTGAGGCTATCCTTTGTGGTTTTGCCGGGTTTGACAGCGCTCTCTCTTCCCTCGTTCGAAAAAACCAAGAGAAGACGTCCTAGGACATCGTCTATCATCATCATCATCATCATCATCCCTACCATAATCATCATCAGTACGTAACACTGTCGTGCGCCAGGGCCACTGTGTCACCGTAATCTTCATCATTACATCCGCCGACATGACTCTCTGATGGACCCAGATATTTTACCTTCTCTTTGAATCCACTCCACTGCCCTCACCGACGATCGGTTGCCAGTCCTTCGCATTACGTGTCCTGCCCGTGCCCGCTTCATTTTCATTATTTCGGCCAAGATGTCCTTAACGCACGTTCGTTCCCCAACCCACTCATCTCTTATTTTACCCCTACCATTTTCGATCCCTTCGTTCGCTGCGTCACCCTCAATTTCAATAAAAGCCTTTTCGTTAGCTTTTAAGTTTCTGCCCCATAGGTGAGCAGTTGCGTACACTATTTAAGAGTAACTGCATGCTGTTTCGTAGCGCACAGATACCTGTCTCGATCTATGTTTCCGCTTGTGTAGGAATTCAGTCTTCGGAGTAAACGATACAGGCAGCAAGGCAGACAGAGAAACAAAGAGTAGAATGGGCAAGGAAAAAGAAAAAAAATAATAAAGTTGTCCACCCGCACCGGATACAGCAATAGTAAAAACACTTTCTACCAGAACCCTATGCCCCGTTACACGTCAGCAGCACGGGTACAATAAGCTCTTCGCGCCTGAAGGTATCGCGAAGAACTGCCCTCGCTACGCTCGACGGCGACATCACAACACAACGCGCAACACGTACAAGACTGCTTCACGTGCGAGAAACGTACACTTTATCTGATTACCCATGGCTTCGGGATGCGCACCGCTAACGTGCCTTGCCTAGGTATTTCGTTTTGGTGAAAGTACATAAATTAGAAGGACAAAAAAAAGAAATAAAGAGCCGCGGCTTGCAGTACTGAGCACTTGGCGAGCGTTAATAAGCCCCACATGACCCCGGCTGAAGTCCACAACAGATTTTCCTGCAGTCAGATGTCACCTTGGAACCCCCGTGATGTCTACGTTGCCGTTTACAATGTCGCGCAGCCCCGAAGGGCGCTGTGCACTGCCGCATCCCGTCCTGCGTGTCGAGTGAGGCACTTGAACGCCTTCTGCGCGAGTGAGGTCAGTCACGGCAGCCTTGGATTCAGCGCCTGTCTCTTCGGGATGACGGACGAGGGTACGGCGATTAACCCCGAAGACGACAGGACGAACGGGTCTACCCCGTCGGAGTTTCCGTACACCGGCTGAGCCTGACTCGACTACGAGAAAAACAACAGAAAGTGACTGCATAAGGGAAAAAGAAAGAAAAGGGACAGTGCTCACGCCACATTCGAGCGCACTCGTATAGTATAAGCAGCGACCTTTACAGATATCCGAACGTGTTTTACGGAGCAAGGAGCCTCCTCAGGAGGACAGATCGGATGAATAAATGTCGAACCGAATATCTCCTTCAATCACAGAGGAACTGACGAGGGCATGGACTGGCAGGGTCGGTTAGACGGACTATAACGCACTAGTGCTCTGCTCAAACTTCGTCAGAAAGGCCTTTGGCGTGGTATAGCGCGGCAACGTTGACGTCGTTGGCGGATAAAGACGCGTTCGCAGCGCGGGCCACACAAGGACTGTAAATATTGAAACGAACAAGAAAAGGGCAGCCAATACGCTCAGAAGCCCTCCGCAAACTCCGGTCTAAGCTTAAAGGCAAGCTCGCGTTGTGAAGTCAAAGCCATGGTGAAAGAAAGTGGACAGTCGATACGTGAGCAGGCAAAGAACGTGTGATGTGTCAAAGGGGAGAATACCAACTCTGAAATCCGCGCTGACACTATCAAGAGGGCTGCTAGTCGATATATGCGAGGAACGCAGAACAGACGCTCATCCTCTGGAGTTTCCAAGATTTACGGAAGGCAATTAGCTTTGTATGGCCCACTGTCATAAAATTCTTATTGCAACCTTCATCCTCTCTATACTTCCGCTCCCTGGTGGGCTGCTGAATGTAACAATAAAATAATTACAAACCTTTTTAAAAGCCTCCTTCATCACGAATAGCACTGTAGAGTAGAAGGTACGGACACCCCCAAAACAATGCACTGCACTAGATTGAGTTGATTGTTCATGCCAGTTTCAGGCGTTAAAGAGCGTACAGCTTCCCGTCCACATTGTTCTTACGCAAACCTTGCAGCGGAGAATTTGAAAGAAACTGTTCTCTCATGTGATCCTAAGACACTTTCTCGTACATGTTTCATCATCAGCAAACTTTGCATTTGTGCTGTCATTCGTTCAGAACTTCGTGCTGGGCTAGTTGGTGGGACATAGTTGAAACTTGGTTCAGCGCTTGGTTCAGGTGTCGTTTCCTTTCTTTGTGTTCGTCTTTTGCGCTGAACCAAGTTCCAACTATTCGTTCAGAAGTTCGCACAGTTCGAAAGTTTTCCAGCGTTGTTAAAAAAAAATCCTATCTGAGAGGTACGTGTACTGCCCCACAAAGAAATTACATGAATACATATTGAACATATGTTTATTCACTTCCAGCTGCGATTACGTTTCAAAAGTGTGCCTAGATTTATAGGTACAGCCTTTGTCACAAGTAAACCGTCCAAAAGATTTATTTCTATATAAGTTGTTTCGTGTGGCTCCTGCAGCATCTGTGGAAGTTCCGACTTTCGGAGGGACAAGCAAAAGTTCCACTCACATGTCAGAGTTTCTGAAACCTGGCGATGCATACCGACACCATGACCCAGAAGTGAACGCTTTTGACAAAGGCAGCACATTGGGGTAAATTTACCGATTACATTATTGCACATGATTTTTTTTTTTTGAGAGCGTTAGCTCTGACTACTTTCGTTTATCAAGGACGCGTCTGTCTGCAATGAAGGTCAAATTGACCAAAGCAGTTACCAAGACACCACACTATACCATTCAGCACAGTGGGCGCGTAGTGCCTCAGTTCATACCTATACTTTTGATCCGTTACATCGAAGTCGGACCCCCCCCCCCCCCCCCCCCCCCCCCCCCCCCCCGACCACCATTTGCATAAAATTTGGGGGCCACCCGTTTGACGCAGAATGTTCGAAGTGGTATCAAATGACTTGGCATGTTCCTGAGGATAAAACTGCTAATTGAGATGAAGCCTAAAATATGTGTGGGATTTGCACTGTCGACTTTTCCGCCCCCAAACTGTGCATTCCGAGGACCTTCAGACGGCCATTACGGCCGAAATGTTTGTCGCAGGGGGTTCCGGATGGTGACAAACGATCCATCGCGTTGTGATGCACATGTTTATAAAATTTATTGACTGCTATAACGAGGAAATATACCGGATATAGCGAAGGTGGCTGTAAATCGCAATAGAAGTGCAAAATATACGAGGTATATGGCGCTGCTTGTGCCTTAGAAGAGATGTTTACGGAAAGGAAACATCTGCGGATATTTGGAATTGGTCTTCTCCACGTTTGCTGAGCACACCGATGCAAAAAATTGAAGTTACCGGTAGCCAACGCTCTTAAGTCCAACACTAAGACAGTTTTGGTGAAGATTTTTTTTTTTTTTAATAAAGAACTCTCTCGCGGATTTTTATGGGCGAGGCGTATGCATGCGAAGTTCTCACATATGTTGTGTGGCGCTTGCTAGCATTTTATGGTTTAGACGGGCTGTGAAACTTTGCCCGTATCGTACGCGATCGTTTCCGGAAAGCAATGAACGTGGCAATCCGTCATACCTACGATGTGACGACTGCTCCGAAAAGCCTCGGGTATGGCAGTCGAGAGCACCCTTGGCGTGGCCTACTGGAAAGTGAAGGAGCGACCGATCTCCCGGCCCATCCCGCATAACTGCCGTCGCTGTCGGTAGACGCCCCGGAGCGAACTAGTTCGTCTGGGGCAGCTCCGTACTGCACGATCTCCGCGCGCAAGACGGGTGGAGCGAAAGAAGTCAAGACAAAGAACCTATCAGGTAAACAAATCACTTGGATGTGGAGCGATCCTTGCGGGCGCACCTCTCTTATTTTACTGTTTTATTTTGTTTACTTTTATCAGTTTCTTTTCGCCTAAACATTTGGAACGCGCCGGACAACGCGACCGTCGACCTGCTTCGGCGCGTCTGGAACCGGGTTTCGATTGTTTGAGCTTGTGAGGGCACTACACGTCAAGGTATGCGTACATACCTCGTACGGCGGACGAAGAACGTACTTTGTGTTAGGTCTATAGGCAGCACTAACATAAAATCCTAGAGCTCGTAGCCACATTCCCGAAGCGTACGTAAAAAGGGGGGAGTGGCGTCTTGCTGACAATCCAGTTTCATTCCTTTCGTTGCTTGCTCTATTAAACCCCGTCTAATTGAAACCGAGCACGATGCGGAGTCTACAGGTGTCGTTTGCTGTGCGCAGATTGCGTTTATTAGCGCGAATAAGTGCACATGCAGGCGCGGTTTTTAACAGGCTGACGCCCGTGCGCCAGCTAATGGCAATAGACAAGGATACTATAGGCGTGTTCGCATCGCAACCGGCAGTTGCGATGCGCCAAAAGCTTTCACTTTAGTGCAAGCTTATTGCGAGACGGAGTACAAATGTCTCCGTGAAGGAGTCACAGCTGGCATGCAATAATGCGATATCTTTAGAAGCCCCATGGGGACAAAATGCGTCGTCAGACATAGTTCGCTCATTGGCTGTAGTAGGTGACGTCATGAGACCGGAGCATTTCCACTGGTTGGAGGGAAGTGGCGTCACGACACTAGTGCATTCCTATTGGCTGGAGGAGGTGACGTCACGACACTAGTGCATTCCCATTGGCTGGAGGGAAGTGGCGTCACCAGACCAAACGCCCCGTCACTTCAGGTAAAGACATCCAAGACTGCCAACACATAATAAAATTAAGAGTCCTTGTGAATTTTTTTTATACTATACGTGATCCACCAGCGTGCAAATTTTGGCAAGTCGGTAATGATCCATAACATAAGAGTAGCATAACATAAGAGTAAGAGTAACATAAGAGTGATCCAGCATGCAAAAGTAAACGAAATGGGAGCGCACCTTGCGTCGTGGCTGTTAATTACTTCACAGGCGCCCCCTCACTATGGCCGCCAGTACTCACAAGAGAAAAACGAAGGCGTTTTACAGGCCGGCTGCCTCTCCTCCATGCATTCCACTAACAAAGAACGAAAGTAAATGGGGAGAAATTCCTTAGCGTCGCCCAGAGAACTCTCTGGTCATGAGAGACCCGCCACCAGCAGTTTAGCGGTACTGATCACAGCCAAAATGAAGCACGTCGAATACGCCACATGCATTCGGACGACTGGCACCACATTCGCGAAGAAAACGAACAAGCAGCAAATGCTAGGCAGATAACGCCAGAATATAAAGATGACCTCTTTTGGTCATAAACTTCACTCAAAAGACATAACAAACTAATCTGTCTCCTTCACACTATAACATGGTACTTCTAGCAGTAACGTTACCAAACTTGCATGTGGTTTTTGTTGCCTGCTGTGCGGAACTTACTGCACTGCACGCTTTGCAATAGACGTGGAATGCGTGATCTAAGCTCCTGCGTTGTACTGATTAAAATAGAAAATCTGAAGACAAGTACAAATCATGCATGGTTGCGTATGCAGACCGATAAACTATCAATTGTGGTTATTTTAATCACGAGTATGGGCACAGATAGTATGTCAATAGTAAACAGTCTTGATCTCTGCGCACCTGTCATGTCTTGCTGATTGCCTGCTGGGACCGCGTCTCTCCACTGAGCACAATCTTAATTTTCTAGTCATATCTTCAAGATCTAAGCCTTAATACTGTAGTGCTACTAAAAACCTTAGTTTCGGTTTCGATCGCCTCGCCTGTGCATTCTAATCAGCGCGACACGCGAGTTTTGTCGGTGCGTAGCCTGATGCGCAGTTTCGTAGCCAGTCTGCATGAAAACAGCGTGATTGACCTTACAAGCTTGTTTCATCCGTATGTAGCCGTTTAATCAGCGCAGCTGAGAGTGGCGATGGACGAATATTCGCGCCTAAGCAGCATAACGTCTCCGTGATGGCCACACCTAACGACTAAGTCTGAAACGATTTCGTGCGAGCGCAGCGGCCTATCGCACAGCTTCGTCCGCCACCCCGTCGACATCAGCTCCGTCATCGGAGGGCAACTGCTGTTAGTCTTAACCGCATTGTTCCTATAGGCCGTCAAACTAGTACGCAAGCCTTCGGCGCGCCTGCTGCGGCTCCCGGACACCGTGGAGCCAGAACAGATTCACGCCTTTCCCATGATGCATCAAGCGACGAGAGCGTGATAGAGCAAAACTGCGAGACGAGGAAAGAGGAACAAAAGGGGGCCCGTCGTCGGTCCCCCGCGGAGACGGGACAGGCCTGTCGACGAGAGCGCCTCGCAGCGTCGGCCCACGGGGCCAACTGAGCAAGCCGGGCCCCAGGGAGAGGCGGCGGCCGCACGCAACCCGCTCAGGGCGGAGGCAGGCAGAGCTAGTCAGTCAGTGGAGTGCCCCCGCCGCGAGCAGCGCATTCCGACGGCAGCCGCCCGTGGCCATCGGTGCTGCAGACGCTTTGCATGTTACTGCGCCTCCGCCCCGCAAAGGGAGCAGCAGTTCGGTGCCTGTCCCCCTCTGGGGCTACCCCTCGATCAGTGTCCCGTAACGTGAGCAACCGCGGGGGCAGCGCGGCGACTGTGGACGTCATTAGGAGGGCAGAGTTGACGAATGGCCGTCGTTGAGCAAGGGGACAGCAGCACTGACAGGAAGAAGAGGGGAGGAACGACCCCGGAATAACCAGAGGCAAACGGTTCAATGGTCCCGCGTCAACGATCGGCCCATTCGTCGCCGCTTCCAGGCGTACATCGGCATGCTGCGTTGCAGTAAACGAAACGAGCGTCGCGTTGCAGTGAAGCGAACGAAATAGCGCCGCGGCGGTTTCAAACTGCCGTGCCATTTGGGAATATTCTGCATCATCAGAGGTGAAACATTAAACAACAAATGCAAAAGGGCGCAGCGCTTGCAATGCCACCAAAAAGAGAACACAAAAATCGTCGCGACATTGTTAATCTTCGTTACAGTGACCTGTACGAACCTCGCAGTGGAAAACAAGATCGTTGCTTCAAGCTTTGCTCCAGATAACGCCACAGGGCACTAAAGTTGCAGCCCCAAATGACATTGGCACTCGATAACGCTTCATTATCCCTGATTTCTGCAAATTACAGAGGCATTATGGTGACTCGAGTTGTTTAAACGCACACTAGGAAGAAAGAAAACAGGCGAAAGAGGCACTTTTTTTATACCTCGCTCGTAAACGTCCCAGCGATTCGCGCTGAAAAGTTTCCTCCAAATCTCAACCGAACGGCCGAGCAACTAGCATAACTGCGAAAACAAAGTATAACTGCAAAAACGTTACGTCGCCACGCAGGTAGCATAACCAGCAGTTCGACATGATTGTAGCTCCTTTCTGTCAATTTGGATGCTACTTAGGTATCACGATTGGGCACTGTGCTTTTCCGTGCTCCAGTAGCAGCTGCCTCCAGCACCAAAGGTGGTCGCGTACCGTGCACATTTATTACGCAGGAACAGCACGTAGTTCAAAGCTGAGGGCGGCAACCACAGCAGAAACAAGAACGAAAGACGATCGGAATGCACACGTGTACGCTATGCTATTACACTGTCCGTTCAATTCCTGCTATACTATCCAATTTTTAGAAAAATTGACAGGACGGTTGCCACAAGGTAACGGGAGATTCAGCGACAGCTGTTAATTTATTTATTCTTTACGATATGTTGTGGTAGAAAACATGACAGTGATCTAACATTTGTATAGTTCTGGGGCCTTCGATTTAGTTTTCGCACATAGTTGCTTTTCGTCTAGGTCCCCTCTCCAGTCCGCCTCCCTAGAGGCGCAGCGCCAGCGATGATCCTCTCCCCGGGCGGAGCGTTTCACAACAGCTGCAGCAGATGGACCGCGCGACATTCCTACGCTGTCGCCATTCCCTTCCTCCTTTCTCCGCGCTAACCACTTTCCAGATAGTTACCGTGGTACGCCTTCGTACACTCTCGCTATACCCTCCTCCTCTCGCCGTACCCAACCCTCCTTCCACCCTCCGAGTGGTTCCCATGGCTACGCACCTATCGGTTACACCGACGACTGCGACAAATTACGACGACCTACGACGCGAAACTCAGCAACAGGCGCTTAACAGTTCTCGCTGTAAAAATCATCCCCTGCCGATCAGCCACGCCTACCATTCTTCGCCGATCCCTCAGCGTGGGTATTGGATGCATAAAATCGTTCGTGCCTTGTGGAGCTTAAAGGCGCGCAGAGCTGTAATGGTAAGTCAGTAGAAACGATATTGCACGCCTTTTATCAAAGCTACACATTTCTCTATACTGTCAGTCTATACTGGCAGTCAGTCCTATGAGCTATAGCACACATCTTTCGTTGCTAGTCTCCTCAACACACCACAGTTTTTCAACAGCACATGGAACTCTTCGAACTATTCGGCCGTGTTAATGCGCGCAGTGCGGTCGCGTTTCGAGGGTGCAGTGCAGCATAGCCAGAAGCGCGTACACAGCATTCCCGCGGGCGAAGCCCCAGGCCGTCTCTTCTGGCCGTCTCCGCCTTCCGAGAATGTGATTGAGGAAAGCCTCGGCGCGGCCATCCGGAGGCATGTGGCGGCGTGACAGGCCAACCCGTCCGTCCAGTAGCCCGGCCGTCAGTGACACGGCCTCGGCAGCCTGCAGGGACTCGTTAATTAAACCGGCGGCCGGGAACCGCCCCGCGTCAGCAGTCGTGTACGCGGCGACGGTGCTCGCACGCCGCTTACTGTCACGTTACGGCGGACAGGCCGGACGGCTACCGTAATCTGCGTCGTGTTTAGTGGCACGACAATTGTGAACGTCACATTATAAGTGGCACGACAATAGCGGACGTCACATTATAGGAAATTTCGGTGCCCACAAATGGTGGTTAGGTCGCCACGCAGCGGTTATTGACACTGTAGAGAGATTCGAGAGCAAGAAAAATAGTCAGTCTAACCGTCTACGAAGGCCCTAGAGGGCAGTAAGCAAAACTGGACACAGTGGCACAGGAACTTGTAGAGAGCACTGTATACGTACACGTAACATGCCAGTCCATGCGCCAGCCGGCCATGACATTGAATAGGACAATGGTGTCCTGCTGTCGCAATACGACAACCGCGCCTTATCTGGCGTCCTAATGGCACATAAAATGAGACACGGCTCGTCAATAGGTAAAAACGATTTTGGGAAACATAAAAGAATAAAAACGTCCCGATGCGTGTCCTCAATAGCATAACAAGACCAAGCACGCGAAGCGATCTTTAGGATTTTGGTCCGGGCTAGTTAGTCGGTCCACTGTTTTTTTTTTTTTTTTCGACAGATTACCACAACGCTATGGAACACGGACACAAGAAGAAGACACGCAAGACAGATCTTACACGCACAAAGACCTAGAAGAACCTTCATGAACCTGAAGGTTTCGCCAACGCCTTCCCCAACCGACAGCCTTTTCACTGCGCTCTCCACCGCTGGACTCCAAGCACCGTCACACTCGCTCCTCTTCGCGTGCGCAGCGCGGACGAGACGACCGCATTAAGCGGCGCACGCGTCTTCCTCCGCAGAGTCTACGCTGTCGTCTAGCAGGCATCGTGTCGGCTCAGCCGTCCGACAGCGGCGGCGGTCAATTCAAAGAGCGGCACGGCCTTGCCTGACGGAGCCGGCCGCAGCCTCCACTCGCCGTCGCACACAACACACCCGGCAGGATCGATAATTAAGGAAGAGGGCCAGCGGCGGCGTACGAATATGTGTGTGTATACCCCGCTCGGCGGCACCGCCGCCGCATTTCTCGACGCACCGCGAGCGCCAATGGGTTAATGTGGCGGAACGCACGAAAAGCCGAGAGGTGCTGGGCGCGCGCGCGAGCGGACGGTCGGCGCGGCTTATTTGGCGGCGGTCACGCGAATCGTCTCGCTCGCTCGGCCGCCCACACGATTGAGCCGACCGCGACGCGACGCCGCCGTAACTTTAGTACCCCAGCTCGCTAAATGCGTACAGCGACGTGGAAGCTGTGCAGGTGGCGTGACCTAATGGACGATAGAATTCAAAACTGAGTTAGCGCGCAAGATCGCTTCGTCACGGTCGGTGTCCGTGCGTCCGCTGATAACCAACCACGGCAACCACTGTATAATCGATAATCACGATAACCAACGGCGCGCCAGACCCAAGGAGCCGGACTGACGCGAGCCATTACAACCAGAAAAAACAGTCTGGTGAAGTCGCCCCTAATTATAATTGACACCAGGCATTAAGTACCTGCAGCGCTGCATCGTTTAGTTGGACAGTGCCCAGAGTCCAGTGCGTGCAAGAAGGGAGAACCTGAGCCGGCGCCCTAACTAGGATGTGCCCGATGCAGCGGGAACGCGGTAACAAGAATCAAACGGGCCGCGCATTTCCTATACGTGCGCATAATATACAACGCGGCCAAGATATGCGCCGCTTCCGGGTCCGTCTCAACAGCATCCGGGTGTGCTTAGCGGAAACGAAGTAAGGATAACAAAGGAAAATATTTGGGATGGAACGACGCGTGAGCCAGCTCTCTGTTTTCCTTCGTGACGAAGAGCTTATATATCGTTTCTTTGGTGGATTCCGGAGCGCGAGGACGTTGCCTCGGGTCTAACAGCTTTGTCTCGATTTCCGATTTTCCCGACAGCACTTTCCCCAACTGGTGCACATGCGTGGCTATTCGCGGCCTATCAAGTTGTGATGTGCTTTGCTCATACATCCTCAGAGACTCTTGACATCGCTTCTTCCTACTGAAGACTCACAACTGATGATGTAAAAAAGAAAATTATCCGACTTCGGCAACCTTATCTAGCAAGGCTAACCTCCCTTTGCAGCATTTTCTCGTCTACAACCACCGTCCTTCGACGTCTCGCGGAGATGGGGACACGCCTTAATAAGTGCCGGACAGATTTCATTCCACTGGAAACACGTCAACGCTCCAAACTGCTCAGGAAGGCCTGCGCACTCATTTTTGACATCCCCCATCGTGCAGCGATAGATCAAAATGTTGCTGTCATGTACCGCTGTTCTCAGTATAAGCGGGAACGTGACGCCGGTGGCGAACCTTCCTCGTTGCTTGCACTCTTCGGCACCTACGAGCGCGCCCTGCATCGACAAAAAGCTCCGACTACATGTCATGCGTTGCAGGTTTCCATGGGTATGACTTTATAAGCTGCAAACTAAAAACAACGATTTCTTTTTATCCGGAACTGACCTGCATTCCCTAGACATATATGCAAGCCCACCGTGCGCAAGTCTCAACGCCGCTCTCCCAAACCCAACCCACGATCAAGCGATGACGCTTGATGCCTTGAACCGCATCGAGGGCGCTAAATATTGCTTCCTAAATGCCTATCTATTTAAAAGACCTCCCACTGACTCCACTGTGTTTTCTGGGTACTACTTACGGGCTCCGCCATTCACTGGCTACGGTATCGTCGCGAGGTCGTTTTTTTCAACGTTGCACAGCGCCGCCATTTTCCAGGCGAGATGGTCGGCCCAACGCGATCATTGGCTGCTGTAGTTCGGAAGCGCGGTAAAGGGGTAGAAAAACTTTAAACTTTGTCACTTGCAGATTGTGTTTTTACCAGTGTTTCCTACAATCAATAAAAAACCAAGATAGGGTTAAATGCTAAAAGCACGGTGATTTTGCTTATTTGTTTGCCAGGGCCAGTTGCCGCATACGAAGTCCGGAGAGCGGTAGGCTTAGTGTGAGTGTTTCTACCCCCATTAACACTTCAGCCTGCAGAGGCGCATGCTGAGGTGCAACTTTTTTTTTGCATTCCTGCGCTTCGCGGTTTCGGAAACGAAACATCTGTCTTCGTTAACGCCAAAATATGAAACTCGCGTCCCTTCTCCCTGAACTCTCGATATTTCATTCAGCCTTGTTTGTCCCCGCTACTTTGCAGGCGCTAATTTATCAGCGACCCGAAACGCAGACGCGTCCCCTAGAGAAGAAAAATAATTCCGCAAAGGAAAGAGAGACAAAAACGTCTTCCATACGTGAGCTCACTGCTAAAACCTTCCTCGAAAAGCTCATCTGCCCCGTTCAAGGCAAAAGAAAATCGGGAATGAGAAATTTCACGCACGTCCATCCCAAATTCGCTCATTTTCCGGTTACCGGGAAACGCGCTTCCAAGGTCTCTCTCTGCTCTCTCGGACAGCGCGAGCGTCTTTCGCTGCCAGCGATCCCTTCGTGGAACGAAGCGAGATGCCTTTTTTGGTTCTTTTCTGATTCTCGTTTTCTTCTACACACGCGTTCTGTCGCAAAAAGCGCGCGCGCGTCGGTTTTTTTTCGCGCGCTTTCGGCAATATTAAACCTCCACAGGCAGTCTTTTGATACTTTCCTACCACACGACCCCGGTATAACCCAAGCCAGCGAAGGCTGTTTGTTGGCATATTCGTATACACACATTCGCCCATTGGCCGGACGCACACGAATCGTTTCCTCCGGATCGTTTGCATAAAACACGTCGGAAGGCGTCGCGACGGTCGTGGCAAAAGCGATCTCATCGCCGGCTCAGCTTCAAGGAAATTCTAAACGTCGCGACAATAGAACCGAGGAAGTGCGCATGCCCATATTCGACAGAAGAGAAACCTCTCCACTCCGATCCATGGCCAAGAGGCGGAATCATCTCCGGATATATGTACTTCGCTAGTGCGTATATACCGCAGGCTCGGAATAGACGTGAGGAATTTGTCGCCGCTCGATTCGCGACGGTCTCGGACGCGCGTCGTTAAGGGCGACAGCTGCACGGGAAATGGTCTCGCCTGAGGGCTTCGTTTCCGTGGAAGGCACGCGCGCATGGTGATTTTCAATTCATATACGGCGACGGCTTCCTCGTAGTAAGCGCCGTAATAATAATAAAAAAAAAGCCGCTTAGCAGATGACATTAGCTTTGGCGACAGTAGAAAGATTCCGTCTTTCCCCTGTTTTCTTTGTGTTTCTTTATTTCAAGCTTGAAACCTGTGGGAGCGCGTTCACGATAGGGTTCAAAACGCCTCACAGTTCTCGCTGTCCGAATTTCGCCTCCACCAAAATGGGAATCCCAGGATCGTACCTGCGAGCTAGAAGTGCTCAGGAACGGATTGATGCGGCTACAACTGATCACAGACAACCACAGAGACACGAAAATGAATTGACAGACATCAGTGCTTTCGTGTCCACATAAACGCGCAGTGTTCGTGATTGCATGAGACTGAGCTATCCTACTAAAGAAGCATGCAGTACCAACTGGCCCAGCACACCAAGTTTTACTGAAGCCAGCGATCTACCGCGGCGAGTCCAACTGCGCCTCTGAAATAAATATTCATGATATTAAAGGCTCTCACTGCTGCTCGCAGACCGTTGCATTGTTTGAAACACTCCCAATAAATTTTACTTAACTCGCCGTTTGCATAAGTTTATGACATTTGATAACGTCTCTTCGCTGCAGTCGGATACAACTCAAGAATGGACAACGCAAGAACTCCCTCCCAGCCAATGGCGTCGGCCGATTCTCATGACACTGCTAGAGTGACAGTGCAGGGAGTGGCACATGAAAGGGGATAGTCTCCTCCCTCCTTAGTTGGGGATAGTCTCCTATCTGCATTGTCGCGCCGCTCCCCGCATTGTCACGCTAGCAGGGTCAAGAGAATCGGCCGATGCCATTGGCTGGAAGGGGGGGGGGGGGGGGGGGGGGGTTCCTTTGACGGGGAAAAGCTCTTTCGTTCTTGAGCTGTATCCGACTATAGTTACGATAACGGACGGAAAACGGCTTTACGGATGAGCGTATTGAGAGAGCGCTAGAAGCTTCAGTGTGAGTTTTAAAGTACTTGTACCTGACCCCACCTTCCCCCTTCTGGCCCTACTGATGAAGGCACGCAGACAAATAACACTGCAAAAGCGAATGCATCAAAGATGCTGTTCCTCCTGAGCCGAACCATGCCAGGATTTTCTGCTTGAATTGAATCCTTACCACCCCACCCCTGATCCTACAGGCTTATCTCAGCGATGGCTGGGCATGATGAAGGCGTTTGAATAAATGACAAAGGACGAAAATAAACAGCATGGAATACAATTCAATAGGAAAGCTATTTTTCAGGCACTGGCCAGTTAATGCTGGAGCGCAAATGGATTGAAAATGAAAGGAGAAAAGCGATGACGACAACTGGAGGAGCACCGCGTTTGAGAAAAAGTGTTGTAAGCCCGCGTCTCGTTTATGGCCTCATTGTCTTCGTTTTCATTGCACGGGCTAGAGGTCTACTCAAAAGAGCGGCGCATATCGAAGTCATTACCAGCTTAACGGCGCCGTACGACGGGGCTGTCCTTGTGGCACAATGAAAGCGAGCCCGGCGCTCGCTTTCATTGAGCTCACACAAGGAGCTCACTCAAGGAGCTCACACAACGCGTAACGAAAGGCGACTGTTGACAGTAGTTTCGGGCCCGAACGGACCGTCGAAACTACAGGCCAAATGAACCTTTAAACGTTCACACTCCCAGGCCGCAGCGTCAGGAGGCACAAACCATTTATGAAACACTGTAGCCACGTAAGAGAACGGATGGAAAACAGGTAAATAAAGACCGGATATTGATATAAACTCTAACTCCAGCGATTGTTCGTCTGCTCCTGCAGTGACAAGGACTATCCGGAACTGATGCCCAGCGGTTGTCATTCATGTGCTGTCATTTCGCGTCCGCATATTTTGACGCAGTGTTTCATGTCTCGAGCATGCTGGCTATAGCCACCATACCTCAAATAACCAGCCAGCTCACATGCGCCATGGTGGCGCAGGGATTATACCTTGAAAAGAACCCTTGATGGTCGAAGGTAATTCGGAGCTTTCCCTTCACAAGAGCTTCCCTAACTGCCCACGAGCAGCTTCTGGCCGTTAAAACCCCACGTACGGCATGCCACTTACCAATACACCTAGCTCTCTGATTTTACTTTGACCAGAAGCCCACATGATTGGCATGACAACGAGGCGACCGCGCGGCGCTGCGAACAACGCGTTCTGTGCACGACGGACTCATCGGCGTCTGGCTCGGCCAAGCGTCCGAGTTTCCAGGTCAAGACCGCGTGCTGACGCTGGGACGAAGACGGCTGCCTGAGCCGCCAGAGGAGGAGCGGCCACGGCGGCAGGGCCGTGGCAGCGTGAGCAGCGGCTGCGGGTTGAAAAGAGTGGCTCGCAGTGGCCGAAGTAGGAAGGAAGGCAAGCAGTGAAGGGGGGGAAGGGCGCGACGGAAAGCAACGCAGCTCCGCTGCTGCTCGGCCGGTGCGTTGCACCCGGCCAGGGGGGACCATCGGCGGTGGAGACGGGCAAGCCAGCAAGCAAACAGCACTCGCGGCAAAGCGGTTTGGCCGGCTGGCAACGGCTATGGCGGCAGATGAGCAGCCGGATGGCGGCCGCGCTGCAGCCCTTTTCTATACCCTTCGGCGCCGAGATTCGAGGCGTGCTCCGCCGCCAGCTCGGCTCACTGCCCCGGCTACTGTGTATAACAGAGTCTGGAGGTACATGCCACAGGCTGAGGAGCAGCATGCGACAAACATGTACCGGTGAAGGGGACAAAAAGAAAACAACACATCAGTGTCTTAAGAGCATTGTATGGTATGGTATGGTATGGTATGGTATGGTATGGTATGGTATGGTATGGTATGGTATGGTATGGTATGGTATGGTATGGTATGGTATGGTATGGTATGACACGGTACGGTACGGTACGGTACGGCACGCTACGGCACGGTACGGTATACGGTATAGTATGCTGAGGCACGGTGCGGTGTATGGCATGGTATGGTACTGTATGGTACGGTATGATAGGGCATGTAATGTTTAATGTCTCGAAGCGTCACCTGTGCTATGTGAGACGCTTTAGCGTAGGACGTTAAATGAATCTCAACCACCACTGACATAGAACACGACACTGGCGTCTTCAGTACAAGGAATCAGGAGAAGCTGCCCAACTGAACGCCTAGAGCCATCTCTAGATTCTTGGGCTCTACTGGAGTAGTGGTGTTTGAGCGCTTTGAGTTGCCGAAAAGGCATCAGGTTCCTTTTATGGGCCAGTCATCGAAAGAACTATCGGGGACAAAACTCTCCAGGACACGGAATAAGCGATCTAGGTTCACAGGTGTCATGCCTGCCAACGAACATCTGCTTTTCCAGCACCACATTGAAGCACTTAAGTCTAACTATCATGTTAGAAAGTTTGGCTTTAATCGAGTGCCTAATAATGGAGCTATCGGCTTCTGCTCGCGGGATTGCGTTCTGAGAGGTTTGTTCTCAATAGAACATTCTGGAACACGATAAACCTCATAATTCCTCGAGTAACAGGAGTAAGTTTTATTGCAATCACTCAAGAAGTTATGAGCGAAGCCAGACGACAGGATGGATGGCCTTGAGAACGTCGCGAAGCTAAATACACTCCCAAGCCTGTCTACCTTACCCTGATTGCTTACAGAACACAGTTGCCTCCCCAATATCCAAATGCGACCCAAACCGTGTGTCGCAAGAACCTGTGCCGACCGTTGCATGTTCTAACAGCACGCTTTGAAACAACTACATTCACTTTTTTTTTTCTTACTTTCTTCGAGCCTCTATAGAAACTGTTCCTTTATTCGTGTCGTAAACTGCCTCGATCAAGCAATTTCTTACCAAGGAACTTTCCATGAAGGCACTGTCCGTGCTTTCAGGTAGAGGGGAGTAACGCTCCACGTATACAGGGCAGACCCAGGTTTCAGAACGTCGGGTTTCCTAAAGCGTGGCTAAAGCACCGTCACATCAATGCCTTCCTCGCTCAAGCATGCATCAGTAGGGCAGTGTTCTCACTCGCGGAACCTTGTCACCCGTAAAGCTGACGTAAACTACCAGGCCCTTCTCAACGTCATCACAGGAAAGAACAAGCAGCCACAATTCACCACGCAGCCTGGCATTAAAGGGTAGAGAACAAGGGGGGAAGTGGGAGAGATCGGTGTTGTGATAGAAATGCACCGGCGCGGAGCGGGGCAAAAAAAGTAATGGCAACAAAATTCCTTAGGAAAGGAAGAACAAGGCAGCAGTCGTGGTGCTCCGTAATGGACGCCTTCCAAGGATCGCGCCGGCGAAGCATGCAAGCACCGAAACAAGGGGACGGCCCGTGGAGAAAGTTCACAGAGAGAGAGATGACAGGGCGAGATACGAGCGCGGTGGACACGACCACGAGTGCGAGAACGACGGCGAAGAGTACGAAGGGGAAAAGAAAAATGGAAGTAGAAGAATAAAAAAAAAAACGACCCTACAGGGTACTGAGAAAAAGAGAATTACGGGTGGAAGACGAAGAAGAAGAGAAAGAAAGAGGAAAGGAAAGCGCGATGACGGAAGGGGGTGGGAGCCAGACGTCATAAAGGGATCGCGCAGGAGTCTGCAATGGCAGAACAAGCGAACCGGCTCGCGTACCGCAGACGCGCTCGCACACACACACACAGCACACGACAACGCGTTGCGCACACGCACACAAAACCGCTAATATTTCCACGATCTACGAGTGGCTCACGACCGTCGTGACGGGCGGACGGCTGCTGCTGCTGCTGCTGCTGCTGCTGAGGCGGCATTCCGACGTTCTCGCGCCGATCATCGCACAACACAGCGAGGAAGAGGACGAAGAAGGGGCAAGCGACCTGCACAACACTGAGATAGCGCGGCGGGGTATATTAGACGGCCACCGCAGAGTCTGTGCACACGGCCGCGCAAGAAAGCAGCCGCTCAGCTACAATGGGCGAACGAAAATGACAATTTTCCCACCCATGGAAAGGCAGCGGGAGGGAGAAGAGAAAGACGATGGCAGCGGCCATAACAGAGACGGGGGGGGGGGGGGGGGGGGGGGGTAAAAAAGAAAAAGAAAAGAAGTCGAGAAAAGACGACGCGCGCACGCGAGCATCCCCACACCCCACACACGCACTACGTGCGCCAAGTTGTGCTCTGGCCGTCTGTGTCGTGGGCGCTGCACATCGCGAGGCAATTCTTCTTGCTGCTGCGGCGCGTCGGCGGGAGGATGATGCCCATCGCGATTCGTGAGCGGATTGGACGGGGAAAGCTAGGGGAGCGCGGCCAAATATTGCGCTCGTTTTCTCGCGTCATTTCTTTTCCCCGGGGAAGCAGAACCAAAAGCATGGGCCTAAGAAAGAAGTCACAATCGAGGATAGGCTGAAAAAAAAAAAAAAGACGAAGACAGAGTTGTGGAATGAAAATCGTGGCAGCGTGCGGATATTACGTGATGCAGAAGATGAGAGCAACGCCGTAGAAAGGTGGTTGCCGTTAATGATGCGCGCACGCCACATGCGAACGGAGCGAAGGCGACGAGAACTGAGAGAGAAAGAGAGAGTGTGTGTACTGGTACCGTGCACGACTTCGCATGCACGCTAGCGCCTGGTCCAATGTGGACACACGCGCGTTGCCATCTGGGAAGTGATGTCCTCTACCTGTTCGCATCGCGTGCAGGATGAGCTCACACGCACGGAGTCACACGCAATCCAGTTACGGTGGTGAAGAGGCTCGGGCAAGCGACGCTTGCAAGTCGTGAAAAGGCGATGTGCGAGACATCTCAATCTGGGTGGACGACACGCGTCTCCACCGACAAAGGAACCAATGCGCTTATCCTCTGTTCTGCGCAATGTGCCACGCAACTCGAACCTCGGGTTGCAGCAAACCAAGGTTTTCATTCATTCATTCATTCATTCATTCATTCATTCATTCATTCATTCATTCATTCATTCATTCATTCGCTCGCTCGCTCGCTCGCTCACTCACTCACTCACTCACTCACTCACTCACTCACTCACTCACTCACTCACTCACTCACTCTAACGAAAACAGAGAATAAAGCTGCGGCGTGATGATAATCAAACAGCCACCTTTGAACACGTAACTTTCTAGTTGGTTCAAGAAGAGTGCGCCGATACGAAATCATTCTCTTCGATCCGAAACTCCACAACGTGAGCTTTTCAGCAAACAGGGTCTGGAGCGCTTTTAAAGGGCCTTTGACGCTTTAGGACACCGAAAGGGATGCTGACATGCGCTAGGAAGAATAAAAATGTCAACATTTTTGTTTTAGGAAAATTTTGGAGCAGCGTGAATACTGCCCGACAGCCCCTGTTACCAAACAGAGGAAGGTAGCGCTGATGTATGGCGAAGCGTTCGCGCTATAGATTCCGGTTCCGGTATTCGCCGTCGCACTGAATGCAGTGTCAAAATAAATGAGTTAAAAGTCATTCTGAAAGATACGCGAGCCAAGGCCGGCGCGTTATCTGAGCCACCCACAGAAACGAGTCAAATATGGAAAATAACAGAGACCCCACAGCAAATTCATAGGCAGGCAATCAAACTCGGACTTCTTGTGGAATTTTTCTTTTTTTCTTCTTCTTCGTTTGAAGTTTAACTTCTACAGCAGAGATCGTAAAGCTAAGTTTCATTTTCTGAAACTTGAGGGCAGTGGTCGCATTACTTGATTTGTTAGACTCACCGCTGGATTAATAGCATCTTGAAATTTAAGCGGTCGAAGTACGTTTGAGCAGAGTAGGCGTGTGCAGGCAATCGCCGAGCTACTGTCATTCCAATCATGAGGTTGGTTAATGACTAAGAACAGCCTCCGCGAAGTGTCGACAAACCACGCTGCTATCGAAAAAACTAGTTGGAGCTAGCACTAGGCATCCTGCCATACTAACGGTTCAACAGCAGCATCTGAAACGTGATGGTTACTTACCCTTCTATAGCACATCGAAGTTACGAGAGATCCGTAGAAGCGAAGCTGCATATTGTTGTGACAACTGCGGTCGCGCGCCCACGACAACAGCACTTCAAGCAGTTTGCAAACTGCTTGAAGTGCTGTTGTGCATGCCACCTCGGTTATTATTAACGTCCACTCCTCTAAGACGCGCTGCAGCAAGCATTCCACGGCGACCGGTTAGTGGTAATGTTTTCCTCAAGTTCTCTACCATTCATCAAAGCTGCGTTCAGTAGAAACAGGCCTCATGCACTGAGCTGCCTGCTTTTATCCCCGATAACCTTCCTTCCCTACCTTCCAAAGCCCGTTACGTTCATGCGTGACAGTTTTGTCGAAGGTCGCACTTCTGAGAAATGCACACCACAGTTATAAGTCACCGCCTGTCGAACGCAGTAGTCGACTGCCCAAATATGCAATACGCGAATGGGCGTTGCTCGCGCACATGGGTGACGTAACGCGCTATTCCAGCGCGCACGCCACTGCAAATGAAAAGAGAGACGCACAGATATGGAAAAACAAAAGGAGGAAGGAGGGGCCGAGATATACGGCCTTCGTGTCTTGCCGACAGACACCTCACAGGCGCCTGTGATTGCGGACAGTGCGCCGTAAACAAAATTCTTTTGTCCGCGCCGTTCGACTCACCTGCGCCCACGCAGCCAGCTGACGGCTGTTCGCGGCCGTCGACGGGAGGACGCCTCTATTAAAGGCCCATCTGTCACGTGCGGCGGACGGCGAACGAAGACGTAGACCGGAACGGCGTTCGTGCTAACCAATGCGCGCGTGATGACGATGCGTAAGGAAGGCACGCGCTTATCCTCACCCCGAATCATGCGGATGACGTGCACGTGATGAACAGCTGAGCTTCTTGAGGCCATTATCCGCTCCTGCGGCAGTGATGCACGCGCGGGACGTAATTTACGAATCACCTGCCGGCAGTGCCCTCTCTCGATGAAGCAATCAGAGCTGTCGTTACGGTGCACGCCATCTGAATCTCCCTTTACGCCAGCTGAGCGACACGTAGTTGGTTCTCTGAGGCCCATTGCGAAGAGGTGTGCACACAATGAGGCTATTTGTTTCATCTTTCTGGTCTTTAGAACTGCGGGTCTTAACGAAGATATTGAGCGTTGGCCGCAATACGTCTCGAAAAAGGAAACCTCTGCTCTCTTACTAAAACAGACTCCCTTGATAAAATTGTTAGATAAAATTCAACGTAACTTGCGCTACTATATGTGCGTTCATCAATATTTCCATAGTTTTCAACATAACATGCTGTTTGGTGTAGCTTCCTTGCGATATCGATTTTCCTGATATAAAGGCATTCCATGCAATATCTTTATTAGGGTCTGCGAGGTACTTTAGAAAAAATAATAGATGTTACGCAGTTTCAAAAACCGATGACTTGCTGAAGACTTTTATTTACATACGAGAGTCTCGTGATACCATTTAGTGTGACTTTTGCTATCTTTCGCATAAAAATCAGCGAACCATCACAAATTATTGACATCTCATTCTTTGGTGCACAAATTCAGCACGCAATCGCAACCTCTATTAAGGAGCCGGGGGTCGCGTTTTGTAACCATTTTCCTTACGATTCATTCATTTCTTCTTCAACGTCTGTGACGTCAGCAAATATCTAGCAAATAATCTCCCTCACCAATTCAAGTGTCAACTGATAAGCCGCCCAACAGCACAAGGAAAAACAACAACATGGAAAAAAGATTTTTCAGAACCTTGGCCTTCAAGTTCAAAACTTCATTGTGTGCCGAAAGGACCAATTCAACAACGATGTTGCCTGCATGTCCGCAAAAAATATCACTAGTTTCTTAACAAGTGTTTTTATCAATAACGCAGTTCATTCTGATTGAAAACCCAAATGTATTCTTCGTCACAAACTCCCTCCCTCATTGTGATGATAACGACAATTATAAGACATAATACGCTGCCCATAACAAAGAAATTCAAGTTCATACATTGTATTTGATGCCTGTTTATTTAGTGAATTAAGGAAATTACGATTGCCTCCACGGAGGGACAAAAGGCTGCGCAAGGGGTGACCGGACTGAGCCCAAGACACCACCCTGTTGCTCTATAGCTATTACGCCAGCCAGGACCAAAAGTTGAACCAGTTCCACAGTGCAAAAAAAAAAAAAAAGAACAGACAGGAAAGCATGAATGACGCATTTAGGCGCTGCAGACAGTAGCACAGCATGCATTACATTTTAGGCTGCTGTTTTCAGACACTAGCAAATGGTACTGTTAACTCATAGCTCCGTCCAAAAGAAATCCGCAGATTCACATCAAACCGTGTTCGCCGAAAAACAACAGCTACTTGCGGTGCCGGTAAAGCCTGCAGTGCCAGAATCGGAGGGGCATATTTTCCGACGAAACGAAGGGTGCGGTCATGTGACAAGGCTAGAGGATTGAGATGGACCGGCGACTGCAATGGCCGCAAAGAGACGCGGCTCAATCACTGCTCGTATAAAGTAAACAGGGCCGAGAGAAAAGCAACGCACCGGTTCGCAGCATCAGCGACCAAGACAAAACAGCCCCGCTTTCACTTAATCGCCCCATTTGTCAACCGAGATGCCATACGTGGGCCTAGTGGCCTTTGATCCGCATACATGTCTCCCAGCCAAGACTGCCGTTCTTCTATAAGGAGCAAAGAAAAGAAAGAAAGGTCGGCCACAGTCATAAAATGGGAGCAATATGTTAAACGATGCAGTTTTGGATATCGCTGACAAATTAGTGCTCGCTAATCCCAGACTGTAGGAGACAGCCCATTTATTTGCTGCGAATGATGGTGGGATAAAATGCGATACGATTACCATTACTCACGTAGGCTAAACATAGCCAGCAGCTTTTGGGCTGACGCATTCTGTTATGAATGGACGCGAGACGAAGTCTATAGCTATAGGTAGCTGCGTGGAGGTTGAAGCAGTAGGATTTAAATCCATAATAGTTGACGAAGACGCAACTGAACGACTATGAACAGTACGGTCCATTGTTAAAGGGAACGTGCGATCGCGCGGCTTCCGTGCTTTGCGAAGCACTGCCGCCCAGAACGTGCGATAATTGACGGCACCAAATGCATGCACAGTAACCACGTCAGCTTGTCTTTTCGCGCGTGTGCCTGATGCCGCCCATTCTCGCGGCATCTAGGCAACATGGCTTCGCGAAGCGCGGAGGCCACGCGATCGTATGTTCCCTTTAACAATGGACCGTACTGTACCATAAATGATCACCATTCCAAGCAATTGCGAAGCGAAGTTCCCGCACTTAACACGCAGCAAAAATTTGTACAGAATGTTACTGATCACAGCAAATCCTGCGTTTTGCGATAGGTTTACGCCCATCTTGGTTTGACCTCAGCGTTTTATTTGCACCTCGCCTTTCTATTTATTTTCACTCTGCCACGTTATGGTGGTGAAAAACTTTAATCAAGAGAGCTTGAGGGTTAAAAAATAAATAACCCTGCTGCATGGTCGGTATCCTTAGTCCGGGACACCGCATGACGAGGCCCCGTCTCGCGCCCGCTTGACCAGAGCCCTTTGGGACTCCAGTGTGGAGCAGTTGAGGAGGGCAGTCTCCCATGCCTCTCGGGTGGGGGTGGGGGAGGGGGGAAGGTGAGGATTCTGAGTACATGCCCACACCATGTGAAAGATATCGCAGATCTCTCCACAGTGCGGGCAGCGCCCATCTGTGTTCGGATCGAAGTGTTTTGCTATTGCAGGACAGAGAAGGGTTCCTGTCTGCAGGCGCCGCAGAGTTCGCTCCTCCGCCTTACTCAGCCCCTTGGCAGGTGCCGGGTAGAGACGGTGGCTGTCGCAATAATAAATTAGGATTTCGCGGAACCGCAGAAGCGGTTTATGAGCTTCTGAGCCATGAGAGCTAGGATGAGGAGCCCGGTGTGTGAGCGCTCGGGCGGCCGCATCAGCGGCCTCATTGCCTCGTAGACCCTGGTGGCCAGGAGCCCAGATCACTTTTGTGCGAGTTGGATCGGCGAGAGCGCGTCTTAGAATTTGCGAGGCCAGAGGTGATATTTCGCCTGCAAGATAATGTTCACAGGCCCGGCGAGAGTCTGTAATAACCGTTTTCGATTTTCCACCAGGCGGTAGTGGTTCGAATTTGCCACTTTCTCTGTGACTTGCTATCTTCTTTTGTTGCTTGTTATTTGTAAGGGATCGGTAGTGTACGCGGGGTAATCGGAACGCGGCTGGGGGCGCTCAAAGCGAAGCGTCTCCTTTCTCGGAACGCGGCCGCTCGCGAATGCGCCGGGAAGTACGGGTGTCCCCCCGCCCCGCGGTACCGATTCACGCACGTGCTGGCACGACCGTCCGTTTGTGTTTGTGGAAAGGGCGTTTTCCCTACGGAAGCTGGAGGGCTGGCCAGGCTCTCGATAAACCAATCATGTGAACATTGTAACATGATTGGAAGCCACCAAATGTGGGCCGGGCCTTTAGGTCTTTAAAACCGGGCCCAGGAGCCGGAATAACGGTTCTCTAGTATTAGCCAGTTCCACCTTTTTGTTGTTTTGCATCTCTTTGCCGTCTCGAGTGCCTAAACTTGTATATGCAATGTAAATAGCTGTACATAAACTTCCAAGTATTCGCCTTACCCCTGCATCTCAACTCTTCACAAGACCGTCTCTGACGGGGCACCTCTGGTGCGAAGATCAAGCTTCAGTCTTCAAGTGAACAAACCGTCTCTGGCGGGGCACCTCGGGTGCAAGGAAAGAAGAGTACCTGAAATTTACTTTATTTCGTTTGCACCGTATTTATCTCGTTCGCACTTTGATATGTTCGCATACTCAGCTCTCTTTCCACGTTACCTTTTTTTATATTGCTGTCTTACACTCAGGTATATGTTGTTAATACTGATAATATTGCGCTAGTCGGCCCCTCTCAACCGGCCTCATGTTATGATGGTCTCTGGGGTTACTCAAAATAAAGAAATAAATTATATCATAAAGAAGTACGGTCATCCCAGGCATCAAACCATACGAGAAGGTGTGTGTGCTGCTCGAACTTTTAAAAATAAACAGCTCTTTGAATACTCCCTTAAAGACCCCGTGATCCTGGAAAGCTTCACGACCGGACCAACTTTCTCGTGACATAATATCACGATTTAGAGCGAGGCTGTACACAATAGGGATATGTAGAGCGAAAAAATATAAGGAAAAGACGAGGAAAAGAAAGAAAATCCAACGACGGCGAGCTGTAGGAAGACAAGGAAACAGTACGGTGAGGAGAGAAAGTTCGACGCTCGGGCGCCTCCGCGGCGACGGCCGGCCGTCCACTCTTCTTCCTGGGAAAGCTTTTAGCGGCCTGACCCTTGCATAAGTGAGGCGAAGCGTGGACAGAGGGAAGAAGAAAGCGCGCGAGGGATTGGGCCGGAAACCGGGCGAAGGAGTCTCGTGAGACGCGGAGAAAAGAAGTAATAATAAAAAAAGAAAGAAACTGCCAAGGGGCCACTCAGCGGCGGAAAAGCAGTTTGGTCAGCGCCGGCGTACAGTACCTGGCCGGATTTGCACAACAAAAGGAAGAATGAAGGAGAACGGAGCAGAATCGCGGAAAAGAAAGAAAAAATAAAAAGACGCCTCGAGCACGAAGGCCGAGACGTAGAAGAGTCGGAGCCTCAACAACGGAGCCTTGGCTATTTTTTTTTCTTTTGTATAGCCGCACTCCTTTACGCTAAGCGCATGCCTATTCCGCTGTCACCTATCCACATTTGCGAACATGGAATGGCTCTTTGGTCGACGACGTCCTTTCGAAAGTGGTCGCTGGTGACTATTAGTTTACTCGATACTCCTGAGACATTTCGCCGGAACTGTCTCGCTCGTCAGTTTGCCGCTAGTGATTTACAAACACGCGTGCTTTCTGGGACCGCCTCTGCGGAGTAGAATCCTAGGTTATTCACTACTGGCAACGACTTGATTGATCTTCCTGTTTCGCCTCCTATACGGCGGCGCACTCGACGTTATATCCAGATTACTGGCCTATCAGAGCACTTTACGTAAGAGCACACGGATTTAAGTGCTTCTGGTTTCTAATGTCCTCGGTATGCGGTTTTTGTGAGAAGTAATGAGGTAACCTAAAACACAGCTGGTCAAGACACCTGATCGTGGCGTGGGCCCCGTATGGTACTCTTAAGGGTATGCGAACATTCGCTGAATATCCAAGATATAGCAGTATTTCTTACTCTGTAAACTTAGCAAAGCGCTAGAAGCGGTCTGTGGAGCTCCTCCACAATACACTTACCAACAGTATAACTTACTGCTGGCAAATCATGCACCTAAATAAAGTCCACAACGCGCGACGGGGTTCTAAATGCCTCGTCATCAGTGCAATATACAGGGGACGGTACAGAAGCAAAGCTGAAGCGGCAGCCACCGTCGACTCCTTGCGCAAAAGTCAATTGAACTATTTAGGGGAAATCCCGGGCGTTCACAGAAGATGGAGAGCAAGAGAGAGGGGGTAGGGGGGGGGGGGGGTGACCAATAGCTGCGCGAACCGCACTCAACGGTTCCGAGGAAAGACTTTCCCCGCGTCCACGTCATATTCCTCGCCCATGATTGGCGCGTGTCACTACACGCGAGCAGGTGGAGAGGCGGCAGGCTGCACTTTCGGACTTCCGCGCCGCGACCTCGTCCGGGCTAACTGCGAAGCAGCGAGGCAAACGTGTAACAGAAAGATGACAGTGGCCGCCTCTCGGAAGTTGCCGCCGCCGCCGCCGGGACCCAACGGGATAAATACAGTGCTCGCCTCGACGGCCCTGCATGCGCTAGCTTTTTCGCAACTCTCGCCATCGCACTTACCCCCTTCCCCTCGGTCTCGCCCCGGGCGCCCTCTTCTTCCGTCGTTTGATTCCAGCGCTTCGCTTTCGGAGGAAACGCGCGTGGCGCCTCGTCGACGTTCTTCCACGGCACACAAGGGTGCTGGTTTCGGGACTGGCAAGACAAGGGCGGTCCACAACGGACGTCGGCGGAGTGCGCGAGTTTCCTAGGAGTGGGCGGCGCCTAAGAGGGTCAATGCATGCGTCTTCCCGCCACGCGAGCCCGATGCACGGTCCCTCCAGGAAGTGCCCGGCTGAAGACTCGCGGGGTCGTTTGGGTCGTCGCTGAACGTCGCTCTACGCCGCCGGAGGACCGCAATCTGCCAGACGGGGCGCACGCGCGCCTCTGCGCCTGCGGCGACGTCGGTCGTGCTCGTTTTGCTCAAACTCGACATCATCTGCTGATCGCGCTGGCCTTCGACGAAAGCAGCGAGCGTCGGGTAGGAGGAGGATTTCTAGAGTGCGGGATCAGATGGGTACAGCGCCCGTTCCTCTAGGGCGAGAACGTTCCCCATTCAGGGCAAGATGCAAAACACGAAGAAAGACCGTTTTCTTAAAGAAACCAGGAGGTCATACTTCTGGAGAAGCCTACCTTCGCAGAAGTCATCTGCTGCTGTGAACTGCAAAAATTTACAAAGGGAAAAATGCTGGAGAGGCTGCAGAAATCGTCAACCACTTCTTATGCCATGTGGCTAGTCTTCGAACTAAAAAAAAAAAAAAATGACCCTTTTAAATATGGTTGGGCAGCGAGAGCAAAAAAAAAAAAGAGAAATAATCAGCGAGCATTGCGCTGTAAATATTTCTCCAGCTCAGCGAGAGAGGAACTGCGCTGGAAACATGGAAGGCGGCGGCGAGAAAGAAGCATTTCTCATGTTCTGAGCAGTGAGCAGGAATAAAAGTTCGAATATATCCGACCAGCCCTACTTAACATACACTACGCAAAAGGCGTAATTGAGTCATTTAAGTGGAATATGAGACGAAAACTGGCTCACGAACCAATCTGAAGCTCCTGCTTTGACGCTTGCGCAACCTATACGGATTTGCAGCGCGTTATAATCTATGTTTTTAATGCTTTAGTTGCAAAGTAATCATGAAGTTGTAAATCTGCCCCAAACGACGCGAGGGAGAGATAGCCAACGGTACAGTGGATTGGGGGGGGGGGGGGGGGGGGGGTATCTGGGTCCGGCAGGGAAGTCAGGTGGCCAGATATAAGATTAGTAAATCAGCTGGCAGAAAACAGCCGCGGATGGCACAGGACAGACCGTAGATGTTTGGACAGGCCTCTGTCCTGCACTGGACGTACCCCCTTTGAAAGCAAAAGTAACCGAGCAACAGGTTTTTGCTTCTCGACCGTATAACGGAGCCTTTACTATACCCCTAGAGACCGACAGGTGTCAAAACGTGAGTACAAGGGTTCACCTCACTTTACACAGATTCGGAGCTAAGGTGCTGCCATAAGCGCTTCGCTACGCGGCTAAGAAAAAAAAACCCATTGCCCAGTTACTTTTCGCAAAGAAGGAAAATAGTATGGCTGCTGATGATGATTATTCCGCGCGGGGACACCAAAATACACAAGCAGCAGCACCGCGATGCATCCTCTCTTGCATGCCGGAGTAAGTTCCACTTTACAGAACACGCTTGCACTGCAGGAAAAAGTAAGGCATGGAGACGTTGCCAGTCTTCTGGCGCCCAGAGCAAACGACGGCCAGCTACGACGGCTCGGCACGTTGAAGGCACTCTCCTCTGTAAACCATTTGCAGCCAGTCCTAGAAGCAACAGTATTATACATCGTTTACGAGCGCCACCGCCAGAAAAAGTTATACGTGAGCACCGTCTCCGCAGGTGGCGTTTAACACAGCTTGCCTACAGATCCGTCTAGATGGCGCTACGGCTGCGCCATTGTTTGAACAACGATGTCGTCAAGAGCTACCCTTCAAGACTACAGCACATGCTCTTCCGGGTGCAGGATGCGCCCAGATTCCTCGCTGACGCTTTGCGAACTTCTGTGAGGTTGTAGACCTGCCGCATGTTGCCTTCCGGTTTCATAGATATATCATATACAGACCCTGGTTAAAAGATATCGCTGGAACCCGGATCTAGTTACTTATAATCAAATACAACCCAAGAAAGAAGTAGAAAATATCCCCAAGCGAGGCTCTACGACTAGTGACGTCGACCTATTATGATGGCGTGACCAACCACCTTGCACCCGCTAGTATGACATAGCAGGTGACTAGCAGGTACAATCGTGAAAGACATGAGAGCGCAAAACGGGGACACGGACGAGGAAGGGAACAGGACGAGCGCTGCACTTTCAACAGGATTTATTCAGGGAAGAACGTGACGAGCGCTGCACTTTCAACAGGATTTATTCAGGGAAGAACGTGACGAGCGCTGCACTTTCAACAGGATTTATTCAGGGAAGAACGTCCCCGTTTTGCGCTCTCATGTCTTTCACGATTATGCACCAACAAGCCCAGTTTCAAGTACTTCTTAGCAGGTACAAGGCGAATGACCGCAGCGTTCCATGGGTTATATCCATCTATTGAGCGGCTTCAGGTCCGAAATAAGCTGTGACGAAGAGATTTATTCTTCGTTTCTTTTTGTTTGTTTTTTTGTTGTTGTTTTAGAGAGAGAAAAGAGCGGATGGGGGCTTCTTTCAGTAAGCAGGGCGCCATGAAGCTTTGAGCAGACTCCAAATAGTGTCTGCAGATATTAGTGCTTACATTTTACAGTTGCACTAAGGGGTAAAATTGTTTCAAAAACGGCGGCGAAGCTCATCAACCAGTGCTGTCAACGTATTTATCGAGCGCAGTGGAAACTTTGTAGTCGACCGATACCGACTGACCCGCCTTGTATTTTCAATTCAAAGTAATAAACATCCTCCGCGTATTTCAAGTAGAGGTAAAGCTAAACTGAACGGCATAATTTGTATACTGCTGAGATGGCTGCGTTCTGGCAGCGACTGAGAGCTGCGACAAATGCTTCCTCGCAAAAACCAATACCAATGTCCCCAGACGCGATGAAACGAATCTGCAATAGAACAGCTCCGTAACTATGCACCCGATTCCGAGCATTCCGGAGGCTATCGCATGGAGCACCTCGCAAGTACCGGCTTGTCCCGTCAGCGAAGAGGGCACTGTATTCCAGGAGCCAAGTCTTTCACACGGAGTCTGTGCGTACATATGTGCGCGGTAAGACTGGATGCATGCAGAGGGAACCACTGCACGGTGCACGACGGCAATGCGTGCCCGGATAACCGCATCGCAGGCCCAGCCTTTCAGCGGTCATCAACGGGCCCGTTCTCGTACTCCAGATGCTCCGCGCCCCGTTGTTTCGATGGCCGAGAAAAATCAGATCGGCGAGAAGGGTTGCTGCAGGTGCCAGAGGATGGCTACCCCGGCGGGGCCGCGCGATAATCGCCGCGCCAGCGCCAACGTATAATTAAGCCCCGGAGAGTCCACAAACGGTCCCCTGTGGCCGACGAGGGACCGGCGAAGCAGGCGTTAACCGGATTCCTATGGGGCACCGTGGAAAGCCGCGCTATCTTCCGAGCTGCGCGCGCACCCCGCTGCGCGGGCCGGCCAATTTGTACGGCGGCCCGCGCTCCGGCAGCTGCAGCCGAGTCCGGGCCACGGTGCGACGCGGTTGGCCCGCATAGCGTCGAATGCGGAACGACGAGTCTGTTCGCCGATATCGGGGCCGATTATCGGCGGCCGCCGAAAACAACGGCGCGCGCTCGCGATGGCTCCACGCCCCGGCTCATTAGGGGAGAAAACGCCCGGGCTACTTCCGCATTGGCGAGGCATCTCCCGCAGTACACCTGGCCCGTGCATGGAGTGGGGGGATCGTATCGCGTTCCCCTATCGCGCTCGCTATCGCGCGCTCTGTGGGGCCACTGCCACTCGGCCATCCCCGCCGCCGCCGAGGTCAGCGGGCGAGTCCGCCGGCTCCCTGACACACTGGACCCGTCGCGAAGTTCACCGCCGCACGTGACACACGGAACGCACTCTCCTCCCAGGCTCTCTCCCCGCCACGGCGGCCGGTGACGGGGCAGTGTTCGTATCGACGTTCGTCAATAGCTTTAGCATAGCGGAAGCGTGGCAGCGTTGTTTTCGAAATATCCTAAAGCTAGGAAGGAGACACACACACCGAAATGACCAAGAGCGAGAGCTTTTTTTTTCTCAGGCATATTTCTTCTTCCTTCCTTCCGTTCATCGTACAACTGTGCACCAACTAGCCTAACAATGAATCCTGGCAAGCCTCCGGTAGGAATTGTGCGACCGATGTTGTTCTTCCCGAGAAACTTCTCGCGACCAGACAATGATTTAATTGCCACCTGCCTCCCATTGGCTGCAGCTGGCACGACGTTCCTTCGAACTAACCCGCGCTAACTCGGGTTAGTTCAGGGCACAAGACAAGGTGAAAGGATGACAAGATTCTTGCTCTGAGTTAGTACTTTTGGAGTAATACTTTCGCACTAAAACTCTCTAACGGTAGCAAGACGCATCAACTGTGTTCACAGGCCCTAGAAACATCTTTTGCCGATGTTGCAGCGTTTCGATGTCTAATAGACTTTCTCCATCTCCTCCTGGGACCTTTCGAAACTGCGAGAGCGTGCCTGGGCTAGTGTGTATGCAACGCAGCTGCCGCTCAGCCTATCATACATCACTCTGCGCCATTTTATTTTCTCCTCCATTTGTGCAATCGGGAAAGCGCTTTGTTCCTTTTACGTGCAGGAGAGTCGGCCAACGACGCCTTCTTGTTTCATATGACGCAACAAAAGCATTATAACGTAGCATAAGCCATGAAGAACGGCGAGGCAATAATGCGAACGCAGCAAAGGTGCTGAAAGCGCATTTCAGCGCTTATCGCATTATAATAACGGGCAAATGATGACACGTAACCCGTCGTGTAACTCGTCCAGCTATATTACAGGAAGTGCGGTGTACGGTATCCGGATGTATGAAGTGAAAAGGATGGGAATGAGTTAAAGAAGGGAAAAAGCCCAGACAGCAATTCAACGCATGTCTATACTGATAAGTGCTGTTTATAAAAGCTACATGCGAAAAAAAAAATGTGAGACACAATACAGGAGAGCTCAAAACCAGCAATCTCGTGAAGTTACTTCAAGAAAGCTTCGCTTATCTGCTTCACCATAGAAGTCTTCGTGGTTTGGGAATTGTTGCGAGAAGTTTCTCACCTATTTTTGTTAGCTATAAGGACGACGAGAGTGAACGGTATGTGGCAAAGATAGGACAACAGGCTATAGACTACTTTGGCCATATGCTACATACCATTGACCAAAAGAACCACAGATTACAACAGATAAAGAAAGGCCACATACTACAGACTGCAGACCATACATGACCCCAAACCATTCTGGATAGCTACTCTGACCACTTGAATAACATCGCCTTCAGCCTGCGAAGGACGCTGTTGTTTTAGACACACCGCAAACTACGCCGATGCCTCCATAAACTCCAGAGGAATTAACACGTACAGCCAACTTTGTTGAAGCTGAGGCCAAATATTGCTAAGTTCCGAAAGCGTTCTGCGCTTGAACGTGACCTGCCCAGAGACTTACGCTCAACTACAGTAGCATGCTCATTTTCATCATTATCATCGTTGACCCGTTTAGATCCACTCCACGTGTAAAAGCATCTCCCATTGGTCTCCCATTATCTGTACTCTGCACGCGCCAGCTCCGATCACTCTATCCACGCAATTTCCCCTAATCTAACCTCTCCACCTGACTCTCTTTCCTTCCCGTCCTATGTTTCTGTTTAGTTTTGTCCTCTTTGATTAGAATACTACACGGGAAACCAAAGCGCAACATCGAAGCCGCAAGCTAGCACCGTTTCACGCATTCCCGCACGCATCGCCATGCTGCGGAGCAAGGCTAAGCAGACGGTAACCTCTTGCACGCAGTTCCAGACGAGCCGGGCAAGCATGCAGCCCAATGCTCCAGAGACCGCATTCCCAAGCCGCACCGGGGCAGATTCAATCTGACAACAGTGACAATGGGCAGGCCGGCCCGGCCGGCTCTGCTGTCTCGGTACCGTGCGCGCCAATGTGGCCTCCTTCCGAGCCTCTCTGAGAGAGACGAGTGTTTGTATACCAGCACTGCATTGTTGAGGCGCGGCAGACTATTACGGGCGGGTTTGCGCGCGATGCGCCACAATGCGAACCTCAGATATATACGAACAAGGAGCGCGTATGCCCAGATCAGGCGCATAAATCTGCTATAACCCATTCCCGCTCTCTCTCTCTCTCTCTTTTTCTGCCGCGATGCTCAGTTTTTGTCTTCTTGCCGTTCTTCCCGAGGAACACAACAGGTGAGAAGAGAAGAGCGCTCCGAACATAAAGCCCACGCAGCGAGGCTCGTAATCAGCGGCTCCCTTTCAAGTCCTCCACTGCGCCTTCTATATAAACACGCGGGCCCCGTAGACAATGCGCCCGCACAGGCCGCCACGCCGACGTCTCCCACAGTGTGTTTTCGTGCGTGCGTGTGTATAAATATAAAACGGTCGGACCGTGCGCGGTTGAATCGTGCTCGACGACTGCTCACGCCGGACTCCCCTTGCTCCGACGAGAGCGGCGACGGGCGCTAGCTTCTCCGTCTCTTTTCTTATCGATGGAGCTGGCTGCATCCATCAACGTCCAGACAAGGAGCGGCTGGAGAAAGGTCCATTCTAGGGGGATGATATCTCGCATCGTGGAAAACTGATGACCCCAAAAAAGGCTGCCTCGGTGAACCCCTGCGGGAAGAGCTGTTATCTGTCCGAGTCGCGAGCTCGTGTATAGCTGCGGCGTCGAAAGGAACGCTCATACCACGCAACGGTTGAAACCGTATCTCCTCCTCCCTGCTGCGAGCGTGCCTTCGTTGTCGTTTGGCGAGTGGGCTCTCGTTAGCGCGGCGCGGGACTTGGTTGGCGACAAGCTCGACAACATTGCTTGTCCCACGAGAAGGGAAACGGAGAGGAATTTGTCGCACCTTTTAATGCGATAGCATGATAGGAGGGCCGGGAAGGCGAAAACTGTCCGGCGTCGGCGTCTGTGTGAAGGCGCCACTTGCCAACTGTGGTAGGCGGTGTCGGTGTTCAGGAGGATTTCCCTCTCAATTTGTACGGGAAAGGAGGGAGACGACGGACTAATAATGACTCAGCAAAAATGAAATTGACTTTAAATGACTCAGCAAAAATGTGCAAGAGAAATGATTCCGAAGACAAATGGAATAAGAATATAATAAAAAATTAATCAGAATTAGGATAGATTGTTAAGTCAGACAGTAGAGTCAGAATTGGAGTTGAATCAGAATCGGTATAGATTGGCGGGTGAAAGAAAAAAAAAACTATCGTCTTTCCTCCGCACCAATCCAATCGATAGCCCCACAACTTTTGATTCCCTCTCTCTCTCTCTCTCTGCCTCGGCAGCCGTGATTTGCGGCATACCAGTACCCCGACTCTCTCCATTCATTGTGACGTAAAAGAAGAATAGCTCTTGGATGTAGAGCAACGTTTCGTGCATGCTAAATGCTTATAAAAAAGAAGAAAACCACGAAGAGAGAAGAGAAAGCTTCTGTGCGGGGAAGACTGAAGGAGCATATACTATGTGTGCCGCCTTCAGTCTCATTATATTAAAATGACATGCAATGCATCATGCAACCAACAATAACAGTAGAGACAAGGGTCCCATAGTCAGGGAAGGGAACTGGGAAGAAGAGAAAGGGGTAGAGAATGAAGCTCTGGGATGTTATGCGAGGAAGCTGGAACAGGTAGAACAATCGAAGCGGTCGTTTGATGTGAGGGGCAAAAAAAAAAAGTGTGCTCCAACTTCCAGGTAGGCCACCGGAACCTTCTAAACAGGGCCGCGAGAAGTATCAAGCTGAACAGCGCCCTTGATTCTCTAAATGTACATAATAACAGCTGCACTTATCAGCCACCTGTTTCCAAAATCTCAAGTAGTGTATTGTAAAGCAACTTAAAAGGGCGGCCAGACCGTCAGTTGTTAAAACAATATTTCTAGTATACAAAAAAAAAACTGCAGTAGTACACTAAGTAGAAGGTAACTTTTCTGCTTTATTAGTGTCAGCGAGTGACCGTAACGAAGACAGCCGTTCAACGGAAGAAACCACACCCCAAAAGCCTATCGTGACGAGGTGCAATAAACTAGCTAGACACGCAACAAGTCCCTTTTTCGTTTTGACAGCGAGACTCAAACTGGGCGTTAAGCTGGCAGCAATACGCGAACGCCTCACAAAAATATCTAGGTTGAACATAACTGAATAATCACGGATAAAAACCGGACCACGAAGGATACTGGCGAAAGGTTCCCGGCCCACTCCCCTTGCAAGGAGGAAAAACGTATGCATCGCCTCCACAGGCCTCTCTGTGTCTATCTCTCCCCCCGCTGCGCACGTATACAACGAGGCACGCAGAGACCCGACCGAGCGACCAGGCGACCACCCGGGAAGCCGTGCGCCGGCGAATATCGCGGCGACCTTGAAGCGCACGTTTCGCATCATTTCACGCAATCAGGACCATCCTGCGCCCCCAGGAAAGCCAAGGCGCACAAGGCAAATAAAGCGCAAGGAAGGTCGACCATAGCCGGGAAAAGCCGGCCTCGTAAGTATATAGACACCTCGCGCCGCCCTTTGACGCCCGCCGGAGCGGCGCCTGATGAATGTGCGAAGCGCGCGCGCCTCAAGAGCAACAGCGACCACCACGACTGCAGCGCTCGCTGTAGCTGGCATCAGCGCCGCCGTCGTCGCCCTGTGCAGTTTGTCCAGGATAAGGCGTGCTCACGCGAGAGGTCTTTTCTTCTCGCTTTCCGACTTCATCGTTGTTCTTTTAGTATATTTTTTGTTGCTTTACCTCTAATCTTCTTCGATGTAAGCTTGCGTAAAAAGCATGCACACAGGTTCACGCGCAGTTGCAGGGAGTAGGCAGGCATAAGGGGAAACTTCACAAGGCGATCGTCGAAGGATCTAACACCACGCGAACGCAATGAAGTTTAAGATTGCCGGGGAAAAAAAAAAAAAGAATGATGTGCCGTCAGCCTCCAGTGAGATCGCAGGATGGGACGAGGATGAGAGGGAAAGAGAGTTGCGGGGCTAGGCGGCGGAACTTTCTATTTGCGCTGGCAGCGATGGACCTTGAGTTGCTCAGCGCTGCATGACTAAGGTGTAATGTACGGATCGTTCTGCGCTCACAGAGCACAGCTTTGTCTCGTGCCCAGCACTGATGTTGATCTTTCCCACGCACTGCAGAATTTAGTCGACAAAAAATATTTATGTGCTTGCTTAAAATCGGGGTCTGGAAAGCTTCGAGCGTGAGTGCAACGTTACTGGGAGGAGATCGCTCAATGAGCACGGGGGAAAGAGCAGCAAAGACAACCACGACATGCTGCGTAGGGCACAAACGAGACAGCGCACTATTTGGTCTTGCAGAACATGCGCCTGCAGTTAGTTCATAAAACTGTGAGGAGCACACATGTGTCTACAGGGCGGTTTATGCATTCTTCTATAGTCGGGTACAACTCAAGAACGAAGCGGCTTTTCCCCATCGTAGGACACCCTTCCAGTCAATGGTGTCGGCCCATTCTCATCAACCAGCCAGCGTGGCAATGCAGGGAGCGGGACGACAAAGCAGTGAGGGGACTATCCCTTTCCATCGGCCACTCCCTGCATTGTCGCGCTAGTAGGGTCATTAAGAATCGGCCGACGCCATTGGCTGGAATAGGGTCCTTTTACGGGAAATGAATGTCGATCTCCTCATGCTTCCATGCATTTCAATGAGCTGCTGTGCCTGGCAGCGCCGCGATTAGTTTTTTTTTTTTTTTTCCTTTGAGATTGCATCCCGCAAATTTTTGCACATGACTGTGGAAGAAGTGGTGGCGACTATATATACTCGTATCATATTCGCCCCACTGGGGCGCAATGCTTTCACACTAAGACCAAAGGCAAGTCCGAGCTTTCCGTGTCGTGTGAAATTCAGAAAGTCCCATATTAGAGATTTCGCTGTAAAGAACATAAAACGGAAGAACAGAGAAAAAGAACGAAGCGAAATCTTCGCAGTCGTTCGTTAATGAATCTTTAACATCCCCAACTTATGGTTTATGGTGTTTAACGTCCCAAAGCAACTTAGGCTATGAGGGACACCGTAGTGGAGGGCTCCGGATAATTTCGACAAACTAGACGGGCCACTAGCATTTCGCCTCTAGCGATATTCGACCTCAGTAGTCGGGATCGAATCCGCGTCTTTCGGGTAAGCTGCCAAGCAACGGAGCCACCACGGCGGCTCGCCCCCAACTTATGAGGCTGTCTTCTTCAGAGCGAAATTTGGGGCAAGCGCGCAGTTAGTATATCATCTGCGTAATGCTCCTTTCGGTTCCACGACTTTCAGCATATATACACGCTTATATTTCTGTCTAACCCGTCGGCACACTTAGCCGTTCAACGTGCGTTTTCGCGGTCTCATAACGCCGCCGTCAACTGAGCGGGCGTGAAAGATATCAGGCACAAGTTATAGTATAAAGGCACGCCCAGAATAACTATGCTCCACGGGGTGGTTACGGAAGCTCCATAAGACGCGCATGTTTATTTGCGCCGACTCCTGCAGGCGCCTAAGACCCCGTGCATAACTAATCCGCCACTGCGCATATTTTTTCCTCTGCAGTGCGGAGCTTTTGAGCGCTGCATCCAGCCCACATTTCATTCCTCTTCCTCAATTTTCTTATTATTTCTTCTCATCTCATTAACACATGCAATGACCGCTGCCGGGTGCGCGTACTCAAAAAGCGCTGGCCGCACGAGAACCGACGGCGACGCGTTTCAGAAATGTCGCGCAGACCGAGAAAGCTTTCCTCCCCTGGCGGCCCTTAAATCTTCGCGCGTGCACGCGACAGGGATGGCACATGTTTCTTCCGCGGTCGTCCGATGTGGGCAGGCGTGGGCGTAGAAGCCACGCAAATCTGTGCCCACCTTTTCGGGCAAAAAAAAAAAAAATCTACAATAATAAAGGGGGTGAGAGGACGCGGCGCGCCTATGACTCGCATTAATGCGGATACTCCTACCCCCTTTCAACCCGGATCCGCCGGCGCGGGGAAATGGTGAAGAGGACTCCATAGCAACGCTTTAAGGTTAGCAAGCAGCAAATAAGCCGAGCGAGCGCGTCGTATCGAAATATATGCTCGTACGCGCGCGCGCACGCACACGCACACGCACACACACGCACGCACACACACACACACACACACACACACACACACACACACACACACACACACACACACACACACACACACACACACACACACACACACACACACACACAAGACAAAACGTCAAGCAAAGCATAGGGAATTTTTCTTATTTTTGCTATTATTTTAGAGCAGGAAAGGAATCCACAACTCACTGGGATAACAGGTTATTTGACAGAAAAGCGCCAGGCAACATGCCACGGGTACCGAACCCACGAACCCCTTATCTCATCGCTGGAGCGCTAAGTTTTCTACTAGTTTCGGTCAAGTTACCTATAAGTAATTGTTTAGTCATTTTCCTCCTCTCAACTGAAAAACTAATGCTATGCTGAGGCAGTAGTAGTAGCAGAAGTAATAAACTTTATGTCGCAATAAACACTAAAAGGGGCGAAAAATAAAGTGGCCCCGCTAACAGTACGACAAACTCCCAATGCTTTGCCTTAATTGTGTCAAAGATCTGGATTCTTTCTGCAAATTCTAGCAGTCCCCTCATTCCTCCTATTTTTATTTGCTATATATAAGCAGAAAAATTAAAAAAAAAAGACTTCGTGCTGACGCGAACGATTCTCAGGCGCCAGTTCATGGAGGTTTCTCTTTGTTTATTCCTTGTCCTTGTGTTCTCGTGCAGCGCAGCCAATAAGCCAACATGATTCTTAAGGCTTCCCGCATGCGGAGCTGCAGCCCTCTGAAAAACAAAACAAAGAAAAAATGCCGTCACACTCATCTCGCCGCCTACGTGGTGTCGCGCCGCATCTTCTTTCCTGCGCGACGCGTCCTCGCATTTCTGCGCGCCGTCCTTCGAGCTGTCATGTTTGCTCTCGCGCTGCACGCAGGAGAAGCAAGCCTGGGAACGCGGCACCAGCAAAACATGCCGCCCTGCGTCGCCGCAGAGCCAAAGGGGGCACCCTGCGCTGGGCTTCCACTACAAACTCTCACGCCGGCGTGGCGCAGAGCAACGCGAAAAAGAAGAAAGCCCCCCTTCAGAACAATGGAAACCTCGCCGGCGGCGCCAGGAGTGACGACGCCCGGGACGTAAAGACAAAAACCTCCTTGAATGGCGCCGGAGCTGGGGAAGACAATCGGAAAGTGTCGCCATAGCTGGGCGCTCCCCCCCCCCCCCCCCCCACTCCCCTCCCCTTCTTTCTCGATAGAAGAAGGACGCGGAGCTGGGAGGGAAACGAGCCGCTGTTTTATGCATGCACGGTCGATACATCTAATGAGGCGATACGCGATAAATGGCGCTCGTGTACGCACTGTTCGCGCATGCTTAATTCACGAGGAAGGAGATGCAGCTTTTCTGCGCTGATGCGTCGCGTCTTCCGTGCGTGAAGGATTGTGCCGACAGTCGAATCGACCCGTGGCACTGTGTGCTTAAGCCTATAATGCACTGAGTGCTGGCGTGAGAGTGAATGAGTGAGTGGAGAGAGGGTAAGAAAGCGAGTGCCTAACTGAAGAGAGTGAGTGAATGAGAGAGTGAGGGGCGAGAGCGAATGACTGGAGAGAGTGAGGAACTGAAGAGAATGATATGGTTTATGGTTTATAGGGTTTAACGTCCCAAAGCGACTCAGGCTATGAGAGACGCCGTAGTGAAGGTCTCTGGAAATTACGACCACCTGGGGTTCTTTAACGTGCACTGACATCGCACAGTACACGGGCCTCAAGAATTTCACCTGCAGTGTGAGAGTATGTGCCTGGAGAGAGTGAGTGAACCAGTGGTATGAGTGAGACAGTGAATCACCGAGTAAATGCAGAGTGTGAAAGAGCGGAGAGAGTTAGTGAGGTGAGTGAGTGAGCGGAGAGAGTGAATGTGTGACTGAGTGAGTGAGCAAGCGAGTGGCGCAGTGAGTGAATGCGTGAGATTGAATAAGAGAGAGAGAGTGAACGAGCGAGAGAGCTGAGAGTCAGTGACTCGCGGTAGTAAGCGAGCGTATGCAGAGAGTGAGTATTGCAGTAAGTCAGTAAGTAACTTTGTGAGCCACAAGAGGGAGTGAGAGAGAGAGAGTGAGCGAGTTCGTGAGTGGAGAGAGTGAGTGAAAAAGTGAGTTCATCAGTGATCGACTGGAGACGGATAGAGAGTGAGTGAAGGAGCGGAGAGAATGAGCGAGTAACAAGTGAGAGTGAGTGACCGAATGGATAAAGAGAATGAGAAAATGAGTGCACGACCGAGCAAGTGAAGAGAGTGAATGAGCGGTGAGAATGAGCGAGAGAGTGAATCAATGAGTGACGAAGAGAGTGAGTGATTGAGTGATGGACTAAGTGAGAAGGTTAGTGATTGAGAGACTGGGTGAGTTAGTGCAGAGTGAGTATATAGATGGGCGAGAGATTGAGCCAGCAAACGAGTTACCGGCTGAACGAATGTCAGCGACAAAGTTATCCCCTATTGCAAGTCACTCAGGAAAGTGAAATTACGTGATTTGCTCGTGACCGACAAGAAGGCCTGGCTAAAGGGACCTAACACCATTTACAACCGGGTTTTCAAGGCTGAAAAATAGAGCCCTGGATTCCCTATTCTGTCCACAAATACGAACGCTTGAGAATTAGGTTTGCCTCAACTCATAAGTCACCACCGAAAACCAGTCACACGTGGGAACGCGTTAATCTTTAACAGTTTTAGTTTGGCCCCTGCTTTGTAAATATAAATCTAGTACCGTACACAATGAAAAGCATTGCTGAGTGATGTTCCAGTTCCAGCGAAAAATAAAAATAATATATATCCGTATAACAGTTGCACAATCTAAACAATACATGCATTTGTAATCCTCTCTGCGTTATCGTTTTGCCAAGCTGTACTACAACCGCAGAAAATTCATTGAACATGTTCTGCACGGTGTTCTGCACGCGCAAAGGCACGACAGGTAATCCATTCCACCACAAACTCTCTGAAGGCAAGTGAATTCTTTTTATTCCCCGAGTCGGGATCCGTAAGATGGCAAAACCGATAACCTCCTCGCTAAAAGGGCGTTTCGAAGCGCGCGAAACCAACCCGCGCACTCTGCGATCTGCAGAGCGCGCGGCTGCAAAACAGAAAAACAATTCTTCATTCTATTTTAAACCACAATACGTGCGCGCCAAATGGCCGCTCATAGTAGCGTATACATCGAATGGGTGCGCTTCAAGGCCTGCCTATCTGCAACACGGAGTCGGTGATGTATGAAGAGAGCAGCCCCGCGTTGGGCCGATGGGCGGAGGAGCGTCGTCGTGACCCGCGCTGAAACGTGAGCCCCGCGCGGCGAGGCGATAACGAGGGTGCCGATCTTTCACCGCGATCGAACCCTCGCATAACGCACGCCAGCGCACAGAAGAGGGGGGAAAGGCGGGAACAGTTCAGCGTCGACGACCCCCCTTCCCCCTCCCGCCGAACTTCGCCGGGCCGTTATATTTCTTCCCCGCTGCCGCCCAAACCCGCAGCAGCAACAGCGCGCTACAGATTCAAGCACGCGTGCATCCTTCCCGCGTCGACCCCGAACGCTGGAGGATCCCGGGATTGTAATGGAATGAACCACGAAGCTTCCATGCGCAGCGCCAACCAGTGGACCGTGTGCGCGCTGCGGGCACCTCCGGCGCAGAAAACGAACGAAAGAAAGAAAAAAAGAAGGGAACGAAAAACAGAAAGAAGGGCTGAGAGCAGGAAGAAAGAGCAAAGAGCGTCGCCCCCGAAACAAAGACCCATACATGCGCGGCTCTGCAAAAAGCGGACAGACAAGCCGTATAGCAGCAGCACAGCCGACCGCGCCGCCTTTGGAATCCTTTCGTTCCCCCGTGAGCGGACAGACCTTCGGCGCTCTTAGCCGCAATATCGTGCCTGCCCTTGAAACGAATGAATCGAGAAGGGAGAGACCGCGAGCATTGATCAAGCGCTGCTGCTGGCCGGCGCCTCGTTGTTTCTTCATCCTTTCTGCCTCCCTGCAATGGCCATCTCGCTATCTCGCTGCGCGCACTCTCTAAGTGCAGGCAATGGGAACGGCTTTGTTTCCCTTTGCTGCTGCTGCTGTCGGCTGCCGGGCGCGGTATGCGGCAGCGATATGGCGCACGCAGCTGCCACGCCTTTTGCAGACCACGCAGCCTTCGAAGAGGCACGAGCGCGCGCCCACTTCGCCAGAGAAGCGGGGGCGGCTCGTCACGGCACCCCCTTCAGTTTTCAAGGGCCATCCTGCTGAGCCCCCTTGCGCGCCAGACGTCGGCATTGGCGCGGTTGCGTACCGCGCGCACCTGGGGTCGTTTGCTGGAACGCGCCTCTAACCGGCAGGCCTTCGAAGGCGTTCCGGAGAACGTATACTGTGATGCCCGCACGAAGTCGCCGGTGCGAAGTGTTATCGGGAAAGCAAGCGCATTGAAACGCGACGTCCTTAATGTAGTGTGCTTTTGTTTCGCTGGAGCCGGATTCCAGGAGTTTTTCGTATACTGAAGACGAGTTTGGAACCGCCCAAGTCCCGGATTTCCTCTTGTTCAATGCTATATCGATTGATCCGTGCAGACTGGTCACGGAACGAATGCTGTATACGTAGAGGCGAACAAATCAGTATAAATCTGGAGGCTGCTTATAGATTTATATTATTGATCCGAAGACATGGCTAAGGATGTAAGAAATCACGGCCAGTGTACTTTAAAATCTGTTTTCATCTGCATGTATTGCATTCTTATTATCCGCCACGCAGACTCGATGACCCCGCAGAAAAGGGGGCCGCGGTGGCCGCTCGACCAATGAGGAATGAAGACAAGAAATAGAATTGGAGCACAATCGTTAGATTATCATCGACCAGGACTGATTATTGCGGCGAGTTTTGTCACAGCTCCATCTTTGGCATCTTAGCCATTCGTTATTTTGATTCCGGAGTCAACAGGTGACGTCGCTCGCTGTAAGACCTAGCGTCAAAAGCAGTTAAGCACTTAGCTATGGCCAGAAGAGGAAAGGACGAAAGGATGAATAAAAAAAAATCACTGCAAAGCACGGCTTCAGTATCATTCAGGTGTTATCGGTTTTCCGCAGGTGGCTCTCAGCGTTGAATGCAACATTATAGAACTGCGTCACAGCACGCCCCTATGAATGCCTTCAGTGCGCGTGTTTGCCTTCAGCCTGTTTAGTGCCTGAGCTGTTCATTTCACCCAAAGTACGATGTGCCAACCAGCCGAAATCCCGCTTTTGCCATAAGCTGACAGGCAGAAAACAAAATATTGTTGATGATGATAATTTTTTTATTGCGCAAGGGCATCTGTGGACAAAGAAAGCCATGACACAAGGTTTTTTTTTTCCCCCTCAAAGCAAGGCCAAAGGTCCATTTCCCAAGCATTTCACGCTAAATAAGCCGAGCACCAGACCTGGGGAAAGCTTGTACCCATTGTATCACCGTTGGGTACCCGGCGGCACTGGGGATCAAACCTCGCACCGCCCGCATGCGAAGAAAATAAAAGAAAACTGGAGGTTCAAGCAATGCACCGCCTCATCAAACGACACCTATTTTTAACGAGCTATTTCGAGACTCTCTTCTCATTAAAAAGGCCGAAGATTAGTCATACGCTATCGATAACTTGGCACTGGGCGCGTGTAATCGCGTCGTGCGAGTACTGCAAATCGTCACGACGCGCCAAGAGGAAAGGTAGATGTAAATATGCGATCAGCACCAGCGAGACAACGCTTTTAAAAACTCCCACTAGTCGCGTTCACCGCTGAAAGCAGCTTCACGGAAAGCTACTTTCCCTTCTCGGCACTCCGCATTGAGCCGTGATGTCATTCAGTACTGCGCGAAACGGACTTCTCGCTTCCTTCGGTTGGGTTTCACGCGAAAAAGCGCAAGTGAGTCCGGTGACAGCTGTCCCACTTAAGGCCCTCGACAGGCCTCCACGTGAGAAACCCAAGGCTCTTTCTCTCAGGCGTGTGATTTTCTCCCTAGAACCAAGAAGAGCTCACGCTGACGGAATTCCGCTCCAGGTAACCTATTGCCAAGATCAAAGAACACACAAAAAAAAAAAGAAGTTTAGGGTCGTTAAAAGGACGTAACAACACGGCGAGGCGCTCCGCGACGCCCGACCGACTGCCTGATGAGAGAGGCGGGAATGGAGAAAACCTCGATTCTCGGCCGCTCTCACGATCTCCTTGTGGCCTCCGCACGGACACGCAAAGCCTCGCACAACGCCGAAGCATGCGTGCTGCTGGGGACGCGCAGTCGGGTCTCATATACATGTTACAAGAACCCGGCCCAGTTGGAAGAAGAGGATGGGAGGGAAAATGAAAGGCGGCGGCGGCTCACGAGCGCGATCGGCACTGACGATGCATGTGCGTCCTCGGCTCAGAGGAACGAACGAAGCGCAGAAAAGAGGAGGCCACTTTTCCTTTCTACCGCGCGCTCTCTCTTTCTTGTTCTTTGCCACTTCCTCGTCCGACCGAGTGGAAGTGGCGGGCAATCGAAGAAACGCGCTTTTGGGTACCGGCGGCAACGGCGCCGCCAACTGCTGGGCAACCACCGACGCCGAGACCAGTTCCGGATGACCGACCGCTGCTCGCTGCGCGCCGTCGGCTTTTCTTCCCGCCGCTGCGGCGTCGTTGTAGTCGTCGTTCTCGCGCCGAATGGTCATACTCTTTCCGCCCACAAATGGTGGGGACTCTCCGCAGTGGGAGGCCGAACGCGTAGCCGCCCACCACCCCTTCCTCAAGTGCGACCAACGATGGTCTCGGGGAAAAGCCAACTATAGAGCGGAGGTGTACGCTGAACAGCCGGTTGCAAACTGAAACCAAAGATTCCTGTGGCTTTGCACTCGCGGGGGACCCTGCAAAGAGCATGCAGCTTTTACGAGTTGAACCAGTTTACGGAACAGACAATAGAGACAGAGGCAAGAAGACACAGAAGCCGTGCTTCCGTCGTGTGTTGAACAGTCGTGAATAATACTGCCTCCCTACTATTCATGTAACAGCTGCTCACCACGCGTCGAGCAGCAGCAGCGACTTGTTTAGCACTATATGCTCATGCTGAGCGGGCGCTATGACATCTAAACGAAGTGACGTACTCCAAGAGGGCACGAAACACCCACAGCGAACGCTACAGTTCTCTCCTTGCTTTCTTCTTTTCTTTATAGTAGTTGCGCTTGAGAAAAGCGCCTTAAGCACCGGACAATGAGCTTTCGTGAAACAACAAGCACATATGTGCACATATGTGCATCGCTACTTACAGGACGGAGCCGATTGAGAGCCTTCTACAGTCCAGATACAAAACCACTATCTGAGATTATGCCGGTCGCTGCCATTGTAAAAAATAGAGGGGCTGGGGGACGGATAGAATACAGAGGATATCAAACAAACAGAGCTTTCATCAAGACCACAGCCGAGATCCGTGGCCCTTCGACCCAGCGTTGCGACACTTCCAGTTCGGCGGAGAGGCTCGTTATCCTCGCAGCCACGGCGTGTTCGTCACATCCCTCAAGGTCGCCACCGAGGCGAGGAGAAATCACTCGCTGAGCACGGCGAAATGGACGCCCCCCCTCCTTGATTGTCGGTTCCAACGGCGAGAAACGACCACGTCCGGTCGCCGACCAGCAGACTCTGCGGGAGGACGCCAAAGGAGCGAACGAAACAACCTTCGAGGGGAGGGGGGGGCCTTTTGTTTTGACACAAGACGCGAACACCGGAGTGGCATCGCCTCTGATGCATCGTCGCTAACGGCGACAGCGAACGAGCAACAGCAGCAGGAGCGGAGCGAAACGCTCGACTGACTCTTGCTGCTACTGCATGCCCTCGTGGTCACGACACAACGCAAGAGGCAATGAGTTCTCGCAAGACGCATCTTCTCACCCGCTGGTGTAACACGGTCGCCTGCGGCGTATAGATCGTTCTCCGCGTGAGCTTTGATGCCTCGTGCGACCCTGTACTGGTCGGCGGTGGCTCGAAGGCGGTCATTTGGGAGATGATACGGCCGCAACGGAGGCGCCACCATTGGCAACGATGCCACGTCTTTACTAGTTGTGCCACCTGCCCAGGACCCTCGATGAGCCGCGGTGCCCGCCCTTTCGTGAAGGGCGGAGAACACTCCAGCCGTGACGACGATGACGATGTCGATGAGAGTGGCCCGAGCAAGTAAAAGCTCCATTCGCTCCTATCCGCGCGCTCCCATTTGTACCGAGCGGTCCTCTACCATGCAGACACCGACGCACTCTGCTCTGGGGCGGCAACGTCCTGTCGCCACAAGGTTCGTTGCGTGCGGACAATAGCGACGCTTGCGTTTTGACACCGCCTTCAAGGAAGTCGGCAGAAAAGCGGTGGGAGGGAGAAAGCCAAGCTTCCGGGGAATTCAGACTCAAGAATGAGCCAGAACACACGCGTGACATTCAACGTAGACTGCTGACAGGAGACAGAACGGTCTTCGACACACTCTCTCTCCTTCCAAAACACCGTTGCGGCAAGGAACTTGCCTCTCCGCACGGAGAGGAGGTGCATAAATTTGCGTTTTTCAAACGAGATCTTAACACCAGCCCGTGCACCGAAAATAAAGTAATAGCTTTTTTCTTTTCTGCCTTTTTACAGCCTGTGAGGAGTGCTGTGGGGCGCATGTCTCGTTGACGACGTGCCCTATCGCGGTTAAAGATCGATCGCAGCGCCAATATACATCCGCATTGCCCGAACACGCAGCCCCATCACCCGGCCGGCGTTTATGAGCTCGCACAGCGCGCGGCGCCAGCTCGGTCTATTGATAATGCGTGCTCGTTCGCGTCCCCAGCATCGGCCATTTGTCAAAGCGCTGGGCACGGATTTCCTCCTTTTTCCTTACGCCGCCGCCGGCGCAGAAATGGAGCGTGTGGATCCATAAATTACCTCCGTGCACACAGCGGGCTTGGAATAACGGAGAGTTGAGAGAACGGGAAAAGAAGCGAGTGCCGCAGCGACGACCATATACGACCCTGCCTTGTCAGTAGCGTGCAGCGCTGTGAAAGCTACAGAGATGGCAAACAACCAATCAGGGGCCGAAATTGGAGATCTGGATTCGCACGCATAATCGGAGCTGTTCGGGAAACGTTCGACTATATTTACGCCATGGTTCCAGCACGACAGCAAGCGGTACGATGGAAACTGATACTACACGATACGAAATGATAATCGCTGAACTGCCCAATCATGAACCTCGTTCTACTTCTGAGAAATTGCTGTAGTGTTGCTGTAGCTCTAGAGCTACAGCAACACTATCACGATTATGGACAGAACACAGATGAGATATGCTCACGGTCGATCGCGTTGCAGTGAAGTATAACACATAACGGTAGACAGGATGTGGACGGAGACTGCGCATGCCAGCCTATACTTTTGCGATATTGACACTAAGCCGAGTAAAAGACTAGAACGCTGCCACGGTCCTCGCTTTTTATTTTGACAGCAGAGAAATAATTTGAAGGTAGTAAGCAGGAGGGCGAGAATAATTGCGAGTCCCTCAGAACTACGCATTTATGTAATAAAATATCTCCAGAGCTTGCATAGCGCTAAACATGCGTTGATGTAATGTCATCACCATCAATAAAAGCCGAGATCGCTTCACTGCAGGACGCATTACCCGCGGATAAGTTGTCCCATCAGATTTCCTAAGCTGCTCATTCCATACGATTTTCGACCGCCTGCTACCGCGCAGTCCTCTTGGTATCCATTCTGACGTCATAATGAAGTCACCGGTTGTCAATTTCGCGTATTAGACGTCCTATCCATTTCGTCTTCTTCGTCTCAACTAAAACATCCTCCGTAAGGTAGCTCTAATGAATAATTACGCCTTCTTAGGAGGTCTTTTCTTTCTATGCAGCCAAGCATACGCAGTTATGTTACGTAAACAACAGCGCTTGGAACACATAGGATATGCAGTTTACGCCAAAAGTAGCCAGGAAAGCGGGTTTGTTTCTTAGCTGAAGACCTCTGAAGACCTTTTGGTCTTCAGAGGCGCCCTAAGGGCTCCACTACACGGCAAACACCGTAGCAGCAAAGGTGGTACGTACAGATGGTTCCAGTATAAAAGGGAACAGTCAGTTTGCACACGAAAACCAATTCTACTTCCCATACTGGCGTTAAGAACGTCTCATAGGTATCACCCATCCAGAGAAAAGCTCTTTAGAACAAAAGGAAAAGTGTGCTTTGCACTCATACTAATGGAATACAATGATGACGAATTTTTTATGACTGAATCGCAGCTATGGCCAAAGAGCGCCATGGCACAAGGTATGTTCGTCTACTTAAGGTGGGGTTAGAGACCCAATTCCCAAGCATTTCACCTCAGTTAAGCCAGGCACCAGGCCAGGGCAAAGCTTGTACCCAATGTGTCACCCGTGGATAGCTGGCGGCTTTGGGATAGAACCCTGCAACTCGAGCATGCGAGGCGCATGCTGGAACTGCTAGGCCACCGCTGCGGTGTGACATATAATCATTGGTTGAATGTGGATAACGTGCTCCCTTTCACAGTGGAACCATCTCTGTATATAGTGACACACAGGGCAAGGAAGAATCAGGAAGACTGATGACATAAGAACATAAGTACAGGCACAGGATGTGTATTCGTGTCGTCCGCGGGTGTGTGAAGCATTAAAACCCCCAATCTCAGATTTCACCGATGTTTGTCTGTCCGAAGCCTCTCTACATGACCTTGAGGGTCGCATAAGTCCCACCGGTGGCAGCACCTGTCATCGCAGGGCAGTGACGCATCATTTAATCGCTGCACCACTGTGCCAGGAGTGGTATGAAGACTCCCGGGTATCTATGAATGTTAAGTAGATGACGACTAATTCCTCGTATATGGGAATGAACCCATTAACTCTACATCGTCATACCCTTAAGGCGGAGCTTCAATCCGATTTCGCCGATCTTTGTCTGAAGCCTGCTTCACCTTGAAAACCGAGCCTCGAAACGAAACCGAAGTGCTAGCGCAACTACTTCGCATTTGGCCCAATCAATTGTCCGCCATTTTAGTAATTTCTAATTACACTTATTTTCAAATTCATATAAATGTGCGAGAAAGTGTACGAAGAAAAATGATAGATGAGATCAAAGTGTGCGATTTAAATATACAAGCACAGAAAATAAAAAACTGTTGAAAAGGAACTCAGAAAGCAACAACCCATAGTTTTGCGTAAATAAGGCTTGTGTGATCTTGCGAATCCAAGTGTTTTTTTTTTTCTTATTTCCTTTTTCTTTGCAACGGTAGCCTGATGCCATTTAGAGAAACGCCACTTACTGGATAAAAAGAGCAACGGTAAAAAAAAACTGGCTCGGAGGAGGGTGGCAAGCATACAATGTATTTCGCGTCAGCCGACTAGTTCGTGGCTTCGACCAACCCTCCCCCCTCCTTCCCTCTTTCTTTTTTTTTTTTCTTTTAACTGCGGCTCTTGCCATTGGTAAAAACAATGGGGCTTAAATAGAACGCGGACTGAAGAAAAACGTAGAGGCAATACCGGTTGGAATGGAAAGATTTATCACCAACCGCCGCGCTGTGCGCGCTCTCGCGACGGTACAGCGCGTCGCACGCTTATCACCGCCGCCTTAATGGACCACTTAGTCCCTGTGAACTGCCTGCGACGTTCTTCTCCTTCAGAACAAAAAGAAACACTGATATCAGGTTTACGTTTTACAAGTCCTCGGCCTCGTGAGGTTTTTGTGCACGTTTACAATTCACAAGACCTCATGCTACGTGGATTTAATTGGCTTTTACCCAAGCCATGAGATATGCATGACAGTTAATGGGAACTTACGCACCCTCCGGAATAAGGACTGAGCCGTAAGTTGCCCATCCTCACCGAAATATCCTATAGTTTCCTCGTAACTGGCTTGATATTGTGAAGAATGTACAGCCCTAGCTGCTCCATATATTACGATTGCCGCATCCTTTCTGAACTTTCATTTGACAAAATTTGTGGCTTGTCCCCATGTGGAGATCACTATAGTCGCATCCGACTTATTCTGGAATCATGATGCGAGTACAACGCAGTTAGCCATTCTTACGTCAGCACTTTCTTGCGGTTAGAACACGTCCGAACATTTACGCAACCAGTGGCAGAAGATAATGAACATTTTACTGCGATAGCCGTAACAGTGGCACTCGGTGGCGGAAATTGCGGCGTTATCTGTGTGAAGGCAGGAAATTTTCTCTTTGCAAGGTCTCCGCCTTGCAGAAAAACCACTAATAAGCCGCCTCCCCACCCCATGCCCACCTACCTACACCCTGCACAAGCGTCATCCACCATTAACCCGCCTAACTATACCCTCCACAACGCTGCCACCTATCGAATATAAGACCGCGCTGCAGCAGAATGAAATCGCGAAATTAATTAATAAACGTCGTGGCAAAGCCAGCTGCCCGTCAGAGACACCACCCTCCAGCCAACTCCCCACCCCACCTCCACCCACCCAGTAAAAGCACTCATTAGAGTAAAATCATCAAAGTAATCATAGAGGGTAAACCAACTGTTATCGCAGCTTTCTCGAATCAGGCTTCATTATCACCCTGCCAATTTTTTTTTTTTTTTACCATGCAGTATACGCAATAAATCTCATGAATAGCTCTACAGACGTCGTTCACGTTGTACGTTGAGTCCATCAAGGTCCACAAACTGAGAGGGGCGCAGCAAAGTTCTTTCTAAAGTTTTCAGAGAACGCTGACCTTCGGAGCCAGCGCTTGAAGATGCAGCTTTTGTAAAAAGTACAGAGACAAATGTGCTTATTCCTGGGCCACGCGTTATGGCTCGTTATGGATCGTCAACGTTCAAAATCTCTCAAAGCTGAGATAAACTCTCGTTGTTACCGTCCCCAACGTGTTAACCTTCCAGGCATCTCTTTACCACAGGCGAAACTGCAGCCACCATGAAGAGCACGCCTCTGGAGTCTTCAGCCCGCTGCCATAAGGACAGTACAAAGACTGTTCACCTTCACAATGACGTCAGTGCATTTTGATTTGGCTTCAATCTGCCTACACATTGAAAGCAAATCAAAATGCACTTCAATCTGCCTACACATCGCCGCCGCGGTGGCTAAGTGGTTATGGTGCTCGGCTGCTAACCCGAAAGACGCGGGTTCGAACCCGGCCGCGGCGGTTGAATTTCTTTGGACGAGAAATTCTAGAGGCCCGTGTACTGTGCGATGTCAGTGCACGTTAAAGAACCCCAGGTGGTCGAAATTTCCGGAGCCCTTCACTACGGCGCCTCTCATAGCCTGAGTCGCTTTGGGACGTTAATAAACCCCATAAACCATAAACCATAAACCCCATAAGCCTCACAAAATCCCGGCTCTTCCTTACCATTCCATTACTGCTTTTAATAGCTACCGTTACAGGTCTCTGAGCTGGACGACCAAGGCACCGTTAAATATCATTCCAGTACGACGCGGCGGATTATTGCAGGTCTCTGTGGGAGCTACGCGTAGAAACGATTCCACCTCGTGACGGACGGGCCGGTCAGCGCGCTGCGTCATCGGCTAAACAGCGCACCTGACACCACGTATGATTGCACGGGCATTGCGCGCGACACAGTAATGCGATAGCGGTGCACCCTCCCTCCGCCTTTTGCGCACGGTGAAGGTCATCCGTTGTCCGCTCTATTCGACGCACGCAGGGAGAACGTGAGACCACGTTTACAACGAGGGCAGTTGGGACTTCCGCGCACGCATCGAATACCCTGCGGCGTTTTCTTTTTCTTTTATACGGACAGGGGTGCGTTTTCCATTGTTTAACGAAGTATCAACCCCTGCGCTTGACTGGAGTATTCTGCTTTACTCAAATTACTAGTCATCCCCAGGCTACATGAAATGTAAGGAAAGTTTGTGTAATGGTTCGGCCCGGTATTCATCCTTCGCGTCTTCATTCAAAAAGGTATACAATGGTGTTTAAGGGGTTGACAAAAAGCAAGAAAAAAAGTATCAAGGAGCCCCAACAAACATACCATGTGCAGCGAAACAATAACGAATTTTAACGCGCTAAAGATGCCGCTGCGCGCCCTGCCACAGTGATTATAACCAAACAAGTTTCGAACGCCTGGAATTCTTTTAACATATCGAAATACAAGGCCTGCTTCCGCGTTCCGCCTAAACGTGGACACCGAGGCTGGCAATCGAACTCTCTACCGCGGCACCTGGCTGCCGTAGCCACAGAACCACCTGTGGCGGTTCCATGGCTGAATAAATTTCGTCACTCGGCCACAAAGATTAAGAGAGCATGCTCAACCGTGTCCACACATTCCCGTGGCCTCCGGAGTCCTTCGCTGCGCACACAACCCAACCAATCTCGACAAGTCTGGCGCATCGTTCCTCGCATTCCATCGCAGTGACCCGGTGCACGTTAGGTCAGATTCCACTGTTCGCCATGCATGCCTGTGGTATTACACGCGTGGTTTGTGCGATCGGCGCTCGGAAGCTGCTCCTGATGGTTTGGGAGGAACGCGTGCTTATACTGAGGAAACATGATCTAGAGACCAGACCATCTCCCTCCCTTCTCTGCCATCCACAGACTCTCGGGGCGACGGAAACGTAATAAGCCGGCGGCCAGCAGTGCCTGCATCTCCGCGTACATAAACGCAGCCAAGCATAGACGAGGCGGGCGAAAGAAGCAGCAGCAGCAGGTTCCGCAGTGAGCCGCAGTGCGTGCTCCTGTTTTCTTTATCCTCCTGGGAACCGCGGCTCTTTCGGTCGGTCGGGCGATCATGTGAGCTGCTGCCGGGCCGGCGCAATCAGATACGCCGGAGGAGAGGAGAGACGAGCACATCCAGACGAGGCTGCCGCCTTTCGGGATCACGGAAAATTATGCGCCGGCCGGCTCATACCAGGAAAAACATTATGTAAAAATGTGAGGCACTGCCGGCAGTTACGCCGCGAAGTGGGGAGGAGGAGGAGAGGCGACGCCACGGGCACGCCGCGAGCGGCGGACGAGGCACGGAGCAGAGACGCCGGTTCGGCGCGCCACAGCAGCAAAACACGGCGCGTGTACGTTGTCGCGTGCGTCGGCGTGTCAGTCATACGCGAGTGAGCGCTTGGCGCATTAAGCGCGGTCTGAATTGAGGGAGACGAAAGATACGTCATCGCCGTCGAATGAAAAATTGATGGAGCAACACAAAAGCTAACAGCGAATTGGGGGACTGCAACCAAACTGTAAGGAAGATGCGGGTAGAGAGCGGGGTCACGAGATAGTGTTTATACGTAGACAAGAGTGTACGGGCCCAATATTCTGTCTCTCTTCTATACCCCTGCATTCCAGGAACAACGCGTAGAGTGAAGGAAGACAAGACTGGTTGTCGGTCCACTCTTCCATTTTCTTCAGGTCTTTCGCGTTGTTAGGTTTTAATGTTACGACGTTGGTTATGATGTTTTCTCGCAACAAACTCACCCGTCTTGCCATCGAGCTTAACGGAAAGATACAAGTTGGGGACAATTTAATACTGCATCCTAAAGAGTGGTATCAGCTCTCCGAAACGCATGAGGTACTTCTCCTCTTCGGGTCATTAAGTTTGTGTTTTGGTGGTCACGTTTGAATTGTCCCGTTCCCATCTACTCGTAATTTGGCACCGACAATACTGTAGACACGGGGAAAAATAAGGAACCTCCCTTTTCCTCCGCTCTCATTTGGGGACTCTTTTATGTCAAAATCAACAAAATTTACGATGTTTTAAGATTCAAATCGCTTAAAGGAAAACGCCTTGAAAACAATCGACGCATGCAACGTCGTCATTAGAGGTGTAAAAGCGGTTGAAAATTAATTGGTGTAGTGGTGGCCTCAGCAAAGTTCACGGGTCCACGAATACGTTACTCACGCAACCTTTTCTGCGGAATCCGTGAAGAATGCATGGCATACCGGAAACATAGCTTGTCGACAAAACGATCTGAAGAATCCTCTCGGCGTGAGTTTCATTATTTATGAAGCTTCTTTATTTTTTTTTCAATGACCTCAGTTCGCGCGGGAATTCATGCCGCCCGACAAGAATAGCAGCAGAGCAGGACTTCCTACTTAAAGCGAGAAAACGCTTGGCACAATTAACTTTGACCCACACGGTATTAAGGCCTTCGCGAAAGCCAGCTGTGTCAATTTTCTCAGATGAGTGTTTCGTGTCGAAAGATAATCTTAGAGATGTAACCCAGGCAAAATTTTTTTTTTGTTTATTTCCTTCGAAGCTGCAAGTGCTGAGCCACAAGCTTTCTGCGGTCATTAAGACCAGAGTGCAGCTGCACAGGGCCTCATGAGGCTATGCTGATCGCTGTCACGGCGCTCTCACGGAAACCGAACCTGCACGACCCCGAAGAAATTAGTTGTAGCGACGCATGTCGATGAGATGTGATTCCAGCACACTCTCGGTGAATCTGTGGGCGCTCCCGAAGGCGAGCGGAGGAGTGGTGGCGGAAGAAAGTTGACTGATCGGAACACAAGCGGAAGTTAATTGCCAAATCATGAGCAAGGGGTCTTTGGAGACGGTACGTTCCAATTCCGGGCCGGCACTCTGTTTTCTCCCCCGAGCTTCCGTACTGTGAAGAAACATGCGCGCCAAGACACAGAAGGCGGCCCAACTGAGAGCCATGGGACCAAAGCACACTGTTCCAACGTCACGCTGCGCCGTGCTGATTACATCCGATGCCGGTGTGCTATGGGCGTTATCAGGGGGAAATCAAAATGGGGTCCACTGACTTCCGTGTGCAACAACAAATACGAAGGCGTGCCGTATTTAAATTGTCCCATTACCGGACACGAGAATATATCTTGGGTCCGCGTCAAACGTGCAAGATCGAGGATTCCATGTGAATGTGCTAGCATGTATCTACACTGCCACGAGTTCCTGCTCAATGTTCACTAAGACACCCCGGTGATTATCTCTCCCCTTATTTTCATCGCCTTTCTCATTCCCATAGCGCTGGTACACATCCAGCAAGAACCTCACATTTATTTCGTGATCGCTATAACGGGAATAGAATCACGCTATACAAGCGTACCGTTGCAACCTACGTCACTGAAAATAAGAAATAAACTTTCCTTATACCAACGCAAGAATTTTACCGCATGGGCGTCCGGAGGGGGGGGGCAAGGGGGGGCGGCTGCACCCCCCTGGAAAATCACTCACTCGAACCGTGAGTGATGGCCGCACGCCAGGGGCCGTGGTGGGCTCAGCCAAAAGGGTAAAAGCAGCCCCGCTTCCACGCTTTGGGTCACATCTGCGAAATGCCGCGTCCGGGCGGGCGTCGTTCCGCCGTTTTCAAACCACGCCATCGTTAGCTCTACTAAAAGGCGACCTGTTGCAGACATACAGCGGCACCGGCGAGCATGTGTTTGAGCCTTCTTACGATCGGTGTCTGTTTCTTTGATCTCTAGAGAGATAGCGGCACGGAGGCAGACAGTGCACAGAGCATCTTGTTTTCGCCTTCGTCGCTCGCTATAATCAGGATACGTTCGTACGCCGGCCACCGATGAATTCTTCAGGAGGGAAGGACAAATCAGCCGTATCCACCCCCGCTTTGTCGGGCTGCTCAGGGTCAAGCGGGCGGGGGGTTGGCGCCGCAGCCGCCGCTCGCTGTCTCCTCCGATCCACGGGAGAGCGCAGAATCTTCGGCAAAGGGGATTAGCTGCTTTTGTTCACGGCGACGCAGTCTCCAGAGGCGCCCCCACACCAGCGTTTCTTGCGTCTTCTCCGAAAACCAGCGCCTTTGGTCAACGCAGACCGATGGCGCCTGCCTGGCTCGCCTGTAACCTCTGGCTGGGTCTCAAATCACAACAGCGCCCATGTACTGTGCGTGTCAGTGCACGGTAAAGAGACCCAGACCCAGGTGGTAGACATTATCCGGAACTCTGTACTACTCCGTCCCTCATAGCCTGATGCGTTTTGGGGCTCTGAACCCCATAAAAACACAACAACAAATTTTCCGACCGGAGTGGCGAGTGTTCCTTCCCCTCGGAAGTCGCGCGGCGTTCCTTTCACCCCCAAAGTGCGCATTCGGGGATATTGCGGCAAGTAAGCCCTTGCACGTGTGCGCGCCTCTGTGTTTGTGCTTCGGTGTTTTTAGTGGCCGGTTGTCAACGAAGGTCAGAACTAGTGCACTGCACGGGCTCGGGCCAGCCCGAAAGCCCGGGCCCGGCCCGGCCCGCGGGCCGGGCCGGGACATGATCTGTTTTGCCGGGCCTGGGCCGGGCCCGGGCCTGAAGTTGCGGGCCCGGGCCGGGCTCGGGCTTAAAGCTGCGGACCCGAGTGGGGCTTGGGTCCGTACAGAAACGGCTGGTGTCCGACTATTCATTCACTATTGCAGAGTGAGGTACACAACTGCGACATTGGAGCAGCGACACGGATGAGCTATGGGTTATAGTACACGCTGAGAAAAAAAACTAAAGTTTATTCATTTACTTATTTCTTTCCTTATTTCCACGTCGTGGTGGCCTAGCGGTCAAGGCGCTTTATTACTGAGCCAGGGAACCAGGGTTTGCTCTTAACCTCGGCGACCGCATTTCTATATAGGCAACAAGCGTGACAGCCATGTACTTTGTAGTATAATTTCACTTTGAGGAAACCCAGGTGGTCGAAATGATCCGGAGCCCTTTGCTTCGGTATCTCTCACAGCCTGACTCCCCTTGGGCCCTTAAGCCCCCAAAACATAGCTTTAATTTTATAGCTATATTTTTCTCATGTGAGAAAATTCACAAACTAAAGAGAGTTTGGTTTTCTTTTTGATGAGCTGACCGGAACGTCTCGTAAATGAAATAGCCACAAAAGCTCGCGAGAGTTAGTAAATCTCATCTAATAGCCACATCTATCTCTCCTCGCTTCTTCAGCCTGGCTGTCATGACAAGTATTTTGCCCTGTAAGTTATCACCTGGTTCGCACGTTATCTTCTCCTCCACCAGTAAGAGTAAAATTCAACCGGTCTTAATTGGCCATTGATCGTTCGTCATCCCAAGGTTTAGGACGCTTATAGTCTTCAAAACACACACCGTGAAATACTCAAGCCTTTTAGCTTTTCGTTTCTGCTGAAAGGCGACCAGTTCGGCTACGATTTCAACCTTTGAGATCGCGTTCGCTAAAAAAATGTCATTCTACAGCTTGCTAGGCAGCTTTAATGTTTATTCTTCCTGGCGGCAAAATATAACTGATTAAAATCATGGTTGAATGCAAAGTAGTCTAGTACGCGCGTATGCAGCCCTTTTTATTTGGTTTTCGGAACTTCCGAGTTTATCTTTGTGCACCTACACGAGATCACTGTCCAAAAGAGGGCCTGGCGAGCACTACTCTTAATCACTTCCTTCTGGGTTAAAAAGAACCAACTTTCTGCAAGCCAAACTTTGGTTTCAGAACCTTTGTCGGCCAGTTTCTTATCGGTCTAGTAGAAGTCTACTTGCTCAGAGTGAGCAGTATACCTCAAGCGTTACTGTGAAACGGGCCGGGCCCGGGCTGGGCTTCACTCCGGGATTCACGAGCCGGGCCGGGCTCGCTAGAGCGATAATTTAGCGGGCCTGGGCCGGGCCCGGGCTTGAAGCCGCGGGCCTGGGCCGGGCTCGGGCTTCAGGTCTCGGGCCCGGGCCGGGCTCGGGCCCCAGATTGAGGCCCGTGCAGTGCTCTAGTCAGAACAACCAAGACAGCGGACGAGAAAACGACGAGCGGCGAGCAGTGTGTGTGCTCGACTGTGCGGATGCGCGAGCAAGATGGAGCGAGGTGTATGAAGCGGCGAGCGTGCATTTATCTTGTAAAGAAGTTTTTGTTGTATATATAGTTGTCTTTTGTTTTCAACGTACGCGTTCAACCGTTTTTCCATTCAATGTGTATGATGAGTATGCACCGAGAGCGTGTAGTGAAGCACAGAAATGAATTTATCACCCGTGTAATTACACAATTCGCCCAGAAAAATCCGAGGCGCCTACAGTTGCTGTTCAAGGAAGACTGACTGAGTGACTGTAGTTGCGTGTTTGTGAACATATTGTGCTGTGTGCTGGTCATCAATCCGGGTGAGTCGAGAAGCCGTATGCAGCAAGACTGAGCACTCTTCTCCACGAAGTGATAGTATCTTTTTGTATTTTTTATTAATTTTAATTGTTTTTTCGTTGATAAACTTTAATGTATCTCTCCTAGCCGCGCTTTAATTTGCTGTTTGTAATTTTTCTTTCATGTGCGTATTTTACTTATTTTTTTTATTTATATATAAATAAATAAATTTACTCCGCAAATAGTGCCTTTTTGCTACGAATATACCCCCCCCCCCCCCCCTCCGGCGCCAACAACCAATGGGGCCCCCCCCTGCAAAAAATTCTGCGGACGCCCTCTGGCAGAGGGCGGTAGATATTGCCACTAGAGTAAGTGTATACCGGAGCTAATTGATAGGTGCTCAAAGCACACCCTACTACTTCAAGCACCTTCGGATAACGATAAGTTATTGACCTCAATACGCATGAGTAAATAATGTGGTCATTCTCTGATGCCATTACCTTTGTCGTGTACTAAAAGCATCGATAATCAGCGCAAGAATCGAAGGCGACACAAACGCAAGATAGAACAGGCGCTATCCTCCGTTTCTTCGCCGTATTCTACACCCATGACCAACTCGCCCAACTTTACGTTGTTCTGGCAGAAAAGTTACTAGCGGGGACTGATGAGTAATGACTGTTATTCTGCGAACAAACGTTTAGGTCGAAAACAACGTGTCTGTTACGATGAGTCAGTCAATCGGCAACGCCGCTTACAGGGTGCCCCCGCCAAGACTGCACCGAGGTACTGCGTGACCTGGAAACGGCTTCCTGAGGCGTGTTCCAGCGGTGGCATTGAGCTTGGAGTAATTGTCATTCCCTGCGAGCCGCGAACGAAGTCGGCATTCAGAATTGATAGATAGCGCCGATCGGGGGAGAACTGGGTTAGGCGACGGTCGCACATTACCAACGACACGACGTACGCGTTCATATGATCAATCGTTCGCGGAATCCTTGATGGTGGTCCATCAACGCGTATCAGCCCGCAATCCAACACGCACGACACAACGTCGGCGTCAATTAATCCGACACTCCCATCAAAGGAATGTGCTAAGTACGGCGCTCTCTTATTCTAGCCCGCCACGAAGACAATTCGACAGTGTTTGCGCTTTGAGCACTTGCAGGAACTACGGACTCTAGACAAATGTTCCTACAAAGATCCTCAGCTTTTTCAACCATGTACTAATAGTCAATTGCCACTTGAGGAAACCAACACTATGCACTTACTTTTGCTTCCCAGCGGCTGCTCCGAGAAGCCTGTTGAGGACATTCATGGCTAGGGCATGAAGGCCCCGGAGTTTCCGGCGGCCGGGCTTCTTCTATACGGAAATCCCGGAGCGTCGGCGACGACCCGGCCTTCAGTCAATCGCGGTGGGTAGTCACACTTCCTCCGCGTGGAAAACGCGACTAGCGGCGGAGGCCCGACTCGCAGGACCCGCAGATTTTCTCATCGGGATATCGCGACGACAACGACGACGTGCACACCCAAAAAAACACGCTCGAGGAAAGAGGCGGGCGACGCCGAAGCCACAGCCGCCGCTTACGCGCACCTGTTGCTGCTCCGTGGGAGAGAAAATACAATCAGGCCTCGTCGCGGCGCGCTCAGCAGCGAGCGCGGCACGTATTCCGGGGTTCGACACGGGGAACGCACACTGAACACAGCGCAGGGACGGGCCGATGAGGAGCTGGACAGGGGGCCTGCAATCCACGGCTGCGGCCGACGGCGATGACGCTGCGCACGATTATCCAGTCACAGAGCGCCGAGGGAGCGGAACACAGGTCCTCCGAGAGACGGCTGCCCAGTGCAGCCAGTGGCTACGACACTGTACACCGGCGCACCCCCTGTGCACAACCGCAGCAATGCAGTGCGCGCCAAGGGCTCGAAGTCGTCGTCGTCCACGAAGAGGAAGCGCACATACACACGCACCGACAGCGAAGCAGCAGCACTGCCTGCCGCTCCGCCGACAGCGTCCGTCAACGGCCGACGAGAAGCCGGAGGCGTCGTCTCTCGGCGGGGCCTCCGAGTTGGTTGCCCCCGGAGAGGAGCGAAAATCTCGGGGGCAGGCGGAATCGAACCTGTCGGAGCAGGGGGACTTCTCGCAGGAGGCACGTCGAAGAGGTACGCGACTTGGCGTAGCCAGCAGGCGAGGTTCGGGCTGCACTCGGGCGTCGCGGAACAAACTGCCTCTACATGGCTGGCACGGTCTGGCAGCAGCGCAGCCGGCACGCAGCACGGTCGGTGGCTGCCGTTGCTCTCGGGGGCCGGCCACAATGGCGCCGGCATGCATCGGCTGCTGTCGGGGAAGGGATACCGGTCGGCGAGGCCCTTCTCTCCGCGGGCGAGGGGGGGACACCGCTCCCCCGACCGGCCGCCAGGGGGTCCGAGGGGCCGACGGTCTTCTTGCCCCTTTTGTGTTTGTTTTTGGCCGCTGCCGCCGGAAGGGTCGGCCGAACAGCGCCGGTGAGCGTCGTCTACTCAAAACCTAATTCCTTCGCGGACTGGCGCCCCGGAGCCAACCTGGAGGGCCGTTCACTGCCACCTTGTCCGCAGTGAAGATCGTCAAAACGCCGTCGGTGACTACGTATTCAAATTAGAGAGCCTCCATGCGCTTAGCGACATTTGTTCGCAAAGCTAGCAGTGTCGATGACGCGGCTGGGATGTCAAGTGTGTTTCCATGCAGCCAGTTAACGCTAGCTGACTTCCAGGAGGGTCGGCATCACACACACACAGCAGCTTGCCACTCGCAATCCTACCAAGACCCGTAGTTTCTTCTTTCGTTCCCCGGGATGGCCTAAACGTTGCAACGTAAAGACGTATAAAAATGAAGTTGCAAACAATCTTGAGATCTTTCACCTGTCCTCATATTCCTTCTCGTCTATGAATTTGAATTATGAGCGGAATCATTGTTTGAAAATTTCTGCGTTGCAGCCCAGCTTAACTTCTGAGCCTCTCACGAATGTGCAGCTGTCGTAAAGGGTGTGATCTCAAGTATCGCCGAGTGCTGCCCAAACATTTTATTCATAAAGTGACTTGAACATGGGCAGCAAAACCTACGAATCGAAGACTGCCACCATCCAACTTTTGCATGACCACCACCGCGTCTGGGACGCAACAGTGGGCTTCGGGCGACAGTATGGCATTCAGTTTGGGGACTGTTGTCAATAAAACGGAGAGTTGAGCTAGTTGGTACATGTTGCTGGGAAAAAACAGCGCTAAGACGAAGGACAAAGAAAAGAGGACAACAGGACCGGCGCTGACTATCAACTGAAAGCTTTAGTACTGTTGTCAACTGATGCTTGTTGACCAATCTTGTCCACAAATACGTTCTCGGCGACTTAGTAAAGTGTCTACATTTTCGTCTTAATTTTTTGCCAGCAGCCCAACAGCAGCGAACGGAGCTTCGAAAAACAACAGGTGGACACCTCCTCCTATTCTAGCTTCGCTGCACGTATTTTCCACCACCTTGGGGCCCTTCGCAAAGGGACGCTGTACAACGGCCCCAGCCGGCTGCTCCAGGAAGCCGTCCCTCGCCGAAAGAGGGAGATGATCAAAAGACAGGGGGGTGGGGTGCAAGTGCCGCTGGTCCCACAAAGGCCAGACGGGGTGCACGGGAAGAATTCCTTAGGCACAATGAAGCAATATGCGTTGTAGCCGCTTTTCTTTTTTTTTTGCGCGCTCCCCACAAAGGCAAGCGTTTGCAAAGAATCTGGTGGTGCCCTTGTGCGACTTTTCTGGGAGGGTATAAGGCCACCGGAGAGGAAGTCCCACCATTCTTGTGAAGGCAGCGCTTCGAATCGTTTCAGAGGGGACACATGCATTCACAGTGTCAAGAAATGCGACTATTTGCCAGAGTTAAGGAACACAACAAGAAGAAGCACCACACAGGAATGTTGCTGGCGTGCTCGCAAAAAAGAAAAAAAGAAGAAAATGCTGCAAAATGCGCTCGTCGCTGCTCATCACTTCGCAGCATTCCTACATTAGCGCAGTGTGCATAATCAGGCCTGCGCCGATACTTCAGCAGCTTCAGAAGCCGCACATGTGATCACTGCAGGTCTAAAGTCGGAACTAGTCTGACGAATTGAAGCTTGCAACGAAGGTAACGTTAGCACTCTCCTCAGCGGTCGCGCTGCCGTGATCTCGTATAACTGCAGCCGGGCGGACAAGGTTAATAGACGGTTTTAGGATACCGGAGACGTATTAGTGGAGACGTATACCTGTTTAACGGACGCCTTCTGCGCATGTGCAGTGACAAGGGTGGGACCGGGTGGAGCTACTGCACGTACGCAGCCGGCGTCCGGTAAACCGGTGTGCGTCTCCTCTAGCACATCCCCGGCATACTAAAAACGTCTAATGTTTCCTGTCGTGTCTACTAAGTTAGCAACGACGGACGAAGCACAGCGATGGAATTGAGAAGAAAATGAATAAGAACACCGAAATTCTGCCTATGAACGCTCGCTCAACGCTTAGACCAGAACAGCACCACCGTTGAGCAAGGCAAGCACGACCACTCTAGTTGGCGTGTGGCATCCTCCGCCCGTTTACGTTGGGGGGAACGTCGGAGGCCGCAAGACAGGTCCAACACACGGTTCAAGAGGATTCCGCGCCGAAAGGAATTCCTTCTGTATTCACACGCCGTGTGCCCGGATTATCCCAACGGGATGGGAGGCCCTGGCGGAAGAATTCCTTTTGCGGTTTTGGCGCGCGCCTTCGTGGATGAGTGCAGGAACAACCGGTATGCTAACCGCGCGCTGCATGCAAGATGTGGTGCGCGTTATCCGCACTGTGCTTCTTTTCCTGTGCTCGACGCCATGTACTACAAGCGGTTCCGGCGCCAAAAGAGCTCACTGGCGCCTATATTTGGCCCACACGTACCCAGCGTCCGAATTCGCGGAAAAGAGGTTATTCGTATCTGTATCACAAAATGCTTCCAGGTAAACTCTGCGCAACAGAGAGGAATGCCTTTCTTTCTTTCTTTCTTTCTTTCTTTCTTCCTTTCTTTCTTTCTTTCTTTCTTTCTTTCTTTCTTTCTTTCTTTCTTTCTTTCTTTCTTTCTTTCTTTCTTTCTTTCTTTCTTTCTTTCTTTCTTTCTTTCTTTCTTTCACGCCTCCCTTCTTTCGTTTTGTTTACATCTTTTAATATTCAATAACGACGGAACCGTGCGACATTTATCGCGAATGGATCGGAATTCTGCCAAACGAAAATATATTTCGAATAATTTCTTATTAGTGTAAATAAAGTTTTCCCTTCCCTTCCCTTCGAATAATTTCTTATTCGTTGATTTGAACATTACGAGGTATGTTGCGCCGTCAATTAACCGCTGCACGAAGTCTGGAGTAGTAAATTTTTCCACCGAAATTTAGAGCGTCTTGTGAAGGTTCGCTTTCTTTCTTTCTTTCTTTCTTTCTTTCTTTCTTTCTTTCTTTCTTTCTTTCTTTCTTTCTTTCTTTCTTTCTTTCTTTCTTTCTTTCTTTCTTTCTTTCTTTCTTTCTTTCTTTCTTTCTTCCTTTCTTTCTTTCTTTCTTTTTTCATTCATTCATTTCCTTAGTTTCTTTTTCTTCCCGTCTTTCTTTCGCATGTTTTCCTCTTTCTTTCCGTTTGCTCCTTTTTTCTCTTATTCATAATTTTTGTTTCCACATAAAATCATCTTCTGTGGTAATTTGCACTGGCTGCTCTCGGCAAGAAAAAAAATGATTTCGAATCTCGCCGCGTGCTGCCTTAGAACAACAATTTAATGGACACATTTAATCTTAGATCTTGTACTTGGCACACGCATCCCTTCTTTCGTTTTGTTTACATCTTTCAATGTTCGATAACGACGGAACCGTGCGACATTTATCGCTAAGGGTTCCGATTTCAGCCACGCGAAAATGTATTGCGAATAATTTATTATTTATTGGTTTGAACATTACGAGGTGTGTTGCGCCGTCAGTTAACCGCTGCACGAAGTCTGCAGTAGCAAATTTTTCCACCGAAATTTAGAGCGTCTTGTGAAAGTCCATTACCGAAACCACTTGTGAAGACACACTTTCTGCTTTGCGAGTCACACTTCAAATATGAACGAGCAAAATTCGAGCAGCTACACTCTGAAATAAAGGAGTCAAAACGGAGTAAGCTGTTCTATTCGGATCCCCTTTTGGAGTGCGCAAGAGGACAGTCTACTCTCTTTTTACTCTCATACAGGTGCATTCGTTTAGCGTGTATCTTTAGGTGCGCTCCTGTTAAACTAAACCAGTAGTACTACCGCGGTTATCATGGCAGAAGAGGATCTTAACGCCACCTATGACCTACTTTTGGAAGTGCTCGAGCATCTGAGGACAGTCCATCTTCCCGAATGCTACAGAGGGTATACCGACAGTTCGGCAGTGGCTGAGGTGCCTGACGTAAAGGCGACTAACTCGTTTTCTTGACCTCTCCTTGCCCCCCCAAGTCCTTCTTGTTTCGAACCCGTCCCGCCTTCTCTTATGCCGTAACAACCTCTCTCGACTGCGCACGTCACTCGGGGGATCGCAAACGCGGACTTCGGGCAAAGAATATAAAACAACGTTGTCGAGCGTAATACAGTTGCGCGCGGCATAACCTTTCGAGTCAAGCACCGAATTGACTATGGAAGAGCCCGCGTCTGTCAGGACGCCGAAACGCTTACGCCCGGTTTCCATCCAGACGGCCGACTGTATATAGTATATATAGGGCTCGCAAACTAACAAAGTAACCACCACATCCGCGTGCACCTAATACGCCGCGTCCGTCGGCATTGATCCCGAAAACCCTGCGTAGCAAGGCTGCTCCTCCCTCCAAACCGCCCTCACCCCCTGGCCTCACGGTTCGAATACGCACACGCTGCTGCCGAGGATATTGGCCAAGAAGTATCGAACCGTTGCCGCAAATTCCGAAACAAACTAGGTCGCCGCGCTGCCCAGCTCTAGATGGAGTGACCAGAACCGATGATGGAGACCTCCGCAACGAAACAACGCGCGCGGATGGTAGGCGGGAGGCGAAGGCTCCGCGGTCGGAATCGTTGCCCAGAACGCGTCTCCGAGCTTTCAGGAGCGCTTCCGTGTCATCCAGACGAATTGCTTGCTGCTGCCGCGTCTCGCGCGGGAGCTCGCTCATCGTTATGCCGCCGCTGTGCATGGCGCCCTCATCAGCGCGGCGCATCGGTCCCTCCCCCCTCCCTCTCTTTCTCTTTCCCTTTCCTTCCTTCCGCCCAGCCGCAAGTGCCGCCGCCACTGAGCGCACTTTGACGCATACGCCCGGGCGTTCAGTCAGAAATCGCGAGCAGCACACGGGGCACACACATGAATAGCATGAATAAATATGTCGCGCCTAACAAGCGTGAGCGGGAAAAGGCAGCCATCGCTCAGACTGCGCCCCCTGTCCTGTCCCAAACCAATGAGAAACGGGAGCAAGCGCCTTCAGAAGGCGAAGGAAATGTATAAAAGTACAAAAAACAGATGGCGCGCGCCGGTGCTTTCGTTCTGGCGGCTCTCCACAGACACGTCCGCGCTTTTTAGCGAGGTACGAGGACTAGTCTACCCGCTGCAAGGCACGGAGAAGTAAAGAAAGAAAGGAGAGACCAGAAGGTCATGAACACGGCTACCGCCCTGGTCGAACGGACGCCGATACTCTGGCTGTCAACGTGCCAAACTTCGTTTTTGCTGTCGTTTCCCCGACAGTCTGTCTACCGTTGGCGTACGACGTGTACGTTTTGCGGCAAACCGGAAGGCATAAGTATGCGTGGCTGGAAAGGTCTCGCGTGGCCAAGTTCGTGGTCAAGAAATCACTGGAACCACCGCCCAACCACTTTTGCAATTGCTTCCAAGCTCTTTGTACACAAGAGCTGGGGGTTTCATTAGGGAAACATAGAGGCAGCTGTGTGCGAACGTTTGAGGCCACTTTTGTCTTTCCTAATACGATCGTCCACTGCCCTATACGCGGACGCTATCCAGCGCAGCAAACGCACAAATATTAACAAGATTTGAAACAGGTTTTCGGAAGCAACTGGTGACAAAAGCCGCTTGTGCTTTGGACCGTTCCTTTTGTTGGCCATAGTCCCAAAAAGCCGCGTCAGCGCGTTTCCAGCCCTTCTTGTACTAAACGTTAATTCGTTGCTCAAGGACAATATCTTAAGTGGAACAAAGGCATTTATGAATTAAACACAGTCTGTAAAGGTTCGCGACAAACTGAAGCTGAGAAAAAAACTGCAAGAACAGAGATGAAGGCTCTTTTCATGAGGAATGTGGCACCGGTGAGGCCCGTTTCGACGGCGGGAAAGACGACACAACAACACAGTCAGTGAGCGGAGCAGCTTGTAGCTCAATCTCCAGCACCAAGGCGCACTGCCTACTTAAATAGAATGTGAATCCCTATGAATGCTAAACCTAATACTCAGTGTAATAGATTTATGACATAAGTTTCTCATGACCCCAGCAACCTTTCATGTGCCCTACATCGCCTCGCATACAGGAGGCGTGAGGTTCGATCCCCATGCCGTTGGGTACCCGCCGATTTTCCAATGGGCTCGCGCTTTCTGTTGCCCTTCTCTCGAAAAATAGGCCTTCACCTCGAGTAGACTGAAGCACTTTACAAATGACGCTATTCGGCCAAGTTGTCATCGCGCCATTATAATTAATCACTATTATCACCACGTTGTATTTCACTGATCATCCGAGCCACTGCAGTTCGAAAGCCTAAAGACGGTACTGTTCAGTTTCTTGGCAAAATAAAGCCTAGAATGGAATGCGCAGACATCCCATCCAACAGTAGAGTAGAGAGTTTACGAGTTAGCCTAAACTGTAATCCTGCATTAATAATGGATCAGTAACATAGATGTGCACAAGTGCCTACTGGTAATAGTATTCGTACACTTCGCGCTTGACTTCTTCACACTTAAATCTCCCATGCGATGAATGTGCGGAAACTGCCAAAACGAAACATCCCAGGCTGCGGGTAAGCAACGTTAACTGGTTTAAGTTTGCCTCCTGACACTAACTATATCTTAATTCTTTCTGGAGGAGCCGTTGAACTTCATGCGCTAGTTTTGGAAGGACACAGCGCTATTGAAACAACAAAGTGAAAATAAAGGAGCAAAAATTCAAAACAAATGGGCGCCTGCTAATCCCGATAGGTGCCGAGGAAAAAAATAAACCTTGATGAGGCAGGAGAGTCGGCGGAAGAACTAAGGGTGCAGTGAACGAGCCACGGAAAGAGGTATGCATTTAATACGCACGCCGAACGACGACGTCGCTGCCGTCAGGGCAGAGGCGCACGCATCACACGAGGAAGGAAAATTCAATTAAACGATTCCCCCAAAGAGTTCCGTAATGAGTCCGCGGGCTCGAACAGGTGGATGTAATGGATTGCATTAAATGGGTGAGCGAAGGCACCCTTCCTCCTCCTAACTCTCTCTTCTTCCTCCTGCCCTGCGTGTGTGTGTGCTCTTCGCAGCGCTGCCGCCGGTCGCCCGTCATAGGAGCGGCTCGTCAAGTCTGCCGGTTGCCTGACGGCCGCAGCTTGCCTACATACAACACGCGGTGGGAACTGGCGCGCCGCGCTGGCGCCGCCGAGTGGCCGTCGTGGAACGCGTGCAGCTGGGCGACGCGCGGCCTGCCTCGTTTGCTGCCGTCCGCCGAAGGAGGGCTCTCACCTGAAGCCGCCCTCAGGGTGCCTTTGGATGCAGGAGACGCCGTTCGTGAAGGGTGGTGACAACTAATATTCAGTCGCGGGGGGGACGCCATATCGAGTCACAAGGTTTGCATAGGACATACCATATACGGGGGGAGGGGGGGGGGGGGAGGCGCCATATTGAGTCACAAGGTTTGCATAGACCCTCTGGTAAGCACATACCATACCATACCATACCATGCCATACCATGCCATACCATACCATACCATGGTGACATGGTACAGTATTTTTGTTTAAGAAAAAACCTTGATGCTTGCAGTTGTATTGGACGACCTGTCCATGTATCCTTCGCTTCGTGACCGAAGCGACCCGGCCAGGAACGTATGCCGGATACACGAGCCCGTCACGTGTAGCCCCTTGTTCTATAGACGGGTTCTGTGGACAATAACTCGCTGCTTTCTGGTAGAAACCCCAGCACTGCTTCCATAGTATTAAGTCCTATGGAAGCAGTGCTGGGGTTTCTACCAGAAAGCAGCGAGTTATTGTCCACAGAACCCGTCTATAGAACAAGGGGCTACACGTGACGGGCATAGTATTAAGTCCGCGTCTCTCATAGCCTTAGTCGCTTTGGGACGTTAAACCCCATAAACCAAACCAGTATTAAGTCCAGTGCCGGACTCGAAAATACTTGTATAAACAATAGAAGCGTACGATAATTTGTGTCTCTCTGCGCAGTAGCCTTCAACGCAATGCACACCTGTTTCCGTTAGTGCGCCATTTCCGCTCCTCAGAAACCACTAAATAATTTTCAGTTTCAGTCATTAAGTCGTTCTCTCAAAGTCAACAGAGATCTATGCATGTTGTCCGAAGTCTATCTAACAAGCTACGTTTTCATCTCGTGACTATCCTCTCAAAATCCGCATATCTCAGCCTCCAGAAAGCAGATTGATATACGACATTGTCAACGAAATGGGCAAGGCTCACCGCGGAACAGGTTACGCGTCTTACTGCGATACGGGGCCAGTTTTAGGATTGGTGTGTACTTTGGCTGTGTACTTGAAATAGACATACGTGCGATATTTTGCATCTGCTCACAAGAAGCATTTCAGCACGCTAACACAATGAATACAGCGAGTCGTACTGCAGAATTAATGCACTTTCTTCGAGTGGCCATGAAATGAGCGAATAACAAGTGTAATACTAACAAGTGTAAGGTCATGCGTATTTCACACCGATCTGCTAACGAAAGTCTTATTCCCTACAATATTTCAGGTACTCTCCTTGAGCAAGTTACCGCATATAAATATTTAGGGGTTCATATAACTTCTAACCTTTCATGGCAGGCACATGTTGATTATGTTGTTAACAATGCTAACCGCATGCTTGGCTACTTGCGTCGTAATTTTTCCATGGCTCCATCTTCTTTAAAGCTACTACTCTATAAAACCTTAGTTAGATCAAAATTAGAATACGCGTGCTCTGTGTGGGACCCGGGACATGAAACTCTTACTAATCAGTTAGAGTCAGTACAGAATCGTAGCGCCAGATTTATTTTGTCTAACTTTTCCCGCACTGCTAGTGTAACTGCAATGAAAAATACTTTGAACCTTCCTAGCCTTTCCCTTCGTAGAAAACTCGCGCGAATGCTAACTTTTCACAAGATTTACTACCACAATCATCAGCTAAAACGGGATCTTTTATCTGAACCATCATTCATATCACCTCGCACGGATCATCGCCACAAGGTACGCATTCCATACTGCCGAAGCAATCCATACTTCAACTCATTTATACCCAAGACGGCGAGCGATTGGAACCACCTGCCCACCTTGGTTGCCGATATTTCTGACACATGTTTATTTAAAAATGCCGCGGAAAACTATGTGTTTGACTAGGCTGTTTTGTTACCTAATCTGATATGTATTTTGTTCAAGCTTACGTTTTTTCTTGCTTTGCTGTATTACACTACATTTTGCATTTTCTTTTTGTTTTCATTTTGCTGCATTGTCTATACTTTTTTTTAACCACTCCCTTCTGTAACGCCCCACTGGGGCCCTGAAGGTATTGTAATAAATAAATAAATAAATAAATAAAACCTTTCCTGTCTCCCCTGCATTAAACTGCGCACTGAGTACACTGCAGACTCTACCGAAACCGAATCCTACTTAACACCCCCTGTTCAGCAAACCGGACGACACAGCCTATCCATTTCTTGCAAATTTATTAATTCGTTCATTAATCTCTAGAGAATCCGGAGCTCGTTTAGGCAATGCTCTCTTGATGGACTTCTGCCCGCACTGCTCGTTAGGGCGATCAAAACCCCGAAGAAACGAGCGCGCCCCAGTGAGTCCATCGCCGATGGAGCATCCATCCCTGCTCAATCCTTAGCTCCCCCGAGACTCGGTATCGCCCAGCGCAGTCGACGTAGCGACGAGCTTGCGGTGGCGCTTGTCGATGAGGGTGTGGTAGAGCGCCACCAGCCCCAGGAGCATGCAGAACGCCACCAGCATAGCCCACACAGAGGAGTCGACGCGGAGCGCGGTGAGCGCGCGCTCGCCGGCGTGCGCGGTGTGAGGCTCGGCCACCGCGGCAGCCTCGGACACGCACACGCCGTCCACGTCGCGGAAGCCGGCGTCGCAGAGACACACGCCGCCGACGCAGTGCGCGTGTCGGCCGGGACAGCGCGCCTGCGCGCACGGCTCGCCCAGCCTCGCCGTGGGCAGGCAGTGGCCCGCGGCGCGCACGAAGGAGGGTCGGCAGGCGCACACCTCGTCCTGGCACCACGAGTCGTTGGTCACGCACTCGTGGTCGAAGACGCACGCGTCCCCCAGCCGCGAGCCCGCGAAGCACACGCCGTGGAAAGGATCGCGGCGCGGGAACGCCTCCAGGCAGCGGCACACCAGCCCCTGGCTCTCGTCCAGCGCGCAGGAAGCCCGGTCCCGGTGGCAGAAGGTGTGGCGCGAGCAGGACTCGACGCTCAACTCGCCGAGCACCGAGTAGTTGGTGCGCATGTGGGTCTGCTCTCCGCCGTTCTCGGGCTCGAGGATCTTGCAGTGCACGACGCCGTCGTGGGGCGAGTCGGAGGAGAGGCGCAGCAGCGAGTCGCGGACGTAGAAGCCCCGGCCGCGCTCCAGGTAGATGGAGCGCGAGCGCGAGCTGAGCGAGACGTTCGCGCTGGCCGGGTGCTCGACGCGCCAGCGGAATCGCACCGCGTCCCGGGTGGCCGCCGAGCAGGCGAACAGCAGCGTCTGGCCCACCGCGTTCAGCGGCTGCCGCGGGAACAGGTGGTAGTCGGGCACGCGGCTGATGTCGCCCTGGTACCACTCGCGGGGCTCGTCGCCGGACGCGGCCGACCACAGTGAGGCGGCCACGAAGACCGCGGCGAACGGACGCATCCTGGGAGGTGGACTGGTTCCTCCTACGGCAACGTTCTTCTTTGAAGCGCGCGTGGCACGTTGCTCGAGGACAGCCAGTGCTTCTTCGTCTTTGAAGAACGGCCAGTCGCGCTGTACCGCTGCTTGAAATCTGCACCGGCACTGCGTTCCCCGAGTGTGTACTTCATTCCTCTTTCTGGTGGAACTAACTGCCCAGTTACTCGGAACTTTCCATAGAGTAATGCTACATTTACCACCACAGTGCACGCTTAGTACACAGTGCACGCAAGGGCGCTTGTATCTTCATTATCGCTTTTCTCTTGGGCAGATGCACTTTCTCTTGAATAGATGACGTCGTTGATGCATGTGGCAATCCCAGACCTCTACGCAACTGCAGCTTAATATTATGTCGGCAGTCTTGGGCCGCAAATTGAGTTCGGTGGAAGCCCCGAATACAAATACGAATAGGCTAGCATTGCTACTGAATCGAATGCAAATAGTGCAGTCAAAAACCGAATCGAATATGAAGCAAATATTTTGGTGATTATTCGCTACTTGAGGGAATATTCCTATATTCATGCGCAACAGCGACGGAGCTATAAGTCATGAACTAAACGCTGTAGCTGTCGAAATACGCAACGCTGATCCCTACAGATGACACGGGCGCATACACGAAGTAAGTATATGACCGTCAGTAATACGCGTATGCATATTACTGACGTCATACGCCAGTCAGTCAGTCGTATGCGTATGACCGTCAAGTCATACGCATAGGAAAACTACCATTTGCTACTGATGGCCGCGAACGATCGAATGAGAGCCAAATCTCAGCTGATGAGCGGGACGAGAGTTTGAGCCATGACCTCCGATATCAAGCATGAAGGCACGGTCGCTAAATTTGGCTGAACCCTTCAGCGTTTCCCACTATTAAAGGACCCATGTGGAGCATTATAAACCCTGGTTTCCGCACTAACCGATTAAAGCAGCATGCTGTGCGGGCAAAAAAAAAAAAAAACGACTCGTGCCCCATTCGAACTTCGCAATAATTATTCGAAAACTTGAAAGTCTGATTCGATTCGTTTCAAATAATTATGAACATGCACTATTTGATTTGTTCTGCGAATCGAATAGAAAGAGTCACTCGGTACTTTAAAATTTCGAACATTCGCACACCGCTACCTTATTCGTTGTACTTTTTTTTTGTTTATTTCGTAAATGCGGATTTTTCTTTACGTCGACAGCTGCTGAGAAGATTGCACATCTCGTGTGCTTCGTTCTGGCTGTTCGTTCAGTAGAGCCAAATGAAAGTGTAGCAATTGTGTAACTCGCGACAGCAATTTCACGCTTGCGAAGGAATCTGGCCTCGTTTCAGCCCCTTATTTTTCCTCGTGTTTTGCGCCTAGGTTATTTCTGCAGGCTCCAAGCGTAGATACATGTATATATTCTTGATTTCACGGCCACTTCCGTTCCGAAGCAACCACTGAAGTGACACTCTGCCATGCATCATTGGAATCCGTCCTGCGATGCGTATCCTCGCGGTGTCGTAGGATTGAAACGCAGTAGTGGGTGTGTCAGCGCGCGCAAATTCTAGCTTTCTACTCCAGTACACTTGCTGTCACACGACTGCCGTGAGACCTTACACAAGCGTTCTTTCGGCTTGTTTTTTTTTTTTTTGCGCTTGTTTGATACGACTTTTGTTGTGTTACTATGTAGGCCGGAAAAGTCGCACTGTGTACGTGCCAGATTCTAATAATTACCTTTAGCGGGGACGTGGTGACAAAAGCTGACCTTCTGAATCGCGTTTGGATCGAAGGAGATATCAGCAGGCGATACTTCTCTACTTCACCCCCCCCCCCCCCCCCCCCGCGTTCCTATACATATCTTAATCATCGTTGACAGCCATTCCTAACTGCACTCACTGTCTTCGTCGTCACCATTAGCTAAGCCTCGTCGATAGCCCTACTCGCTTAACGCATGCAAATTTAGCGGACAAGCAGACAAGATACACCTCAACAGACTTGCGGAGCTTTCTCTATTGTTGTTGTTCTTTCTCCTAGCGTCTAGTAGCGCGTATCAGCCAAGAATCGGGCGGCGTGAGAAAGCTACTCAACACGACACGATTTCGACATAATCTGGGAACAAACGCGACTTAATGGCATTCTAGTCGAAATGAAGAAGAAGAAATGGTCTTGGGCAGACCATGTAATGCGAAGGCAAGATAACCGGTGGTCATTAAAGGTAACGGAGTGGATTCCAAGAGAAGGCAAGCGTAGCAGGGGGCGTTGAGACTCAGGTGGACGGTTAGGATTAGGAAGTTTGCGGGGATAAGGTGACTGCACCTGACGCAGGACAGGATAATTGGAGGGATATGGGACAGGCCTCCGCAGTGGACGTAGTTAGGCTGCTGCTGCTGATGACGATGATGATTTTGCCAAGAAAAACGATTAGTTCGTCTACACTAATCAGTTTTTGTACCGCGTGGATCATCTTCCTCAACTGGCACCTGAAGTCAGAGATAATCTCTGACCACAGTCTGCGCTGGCTGACTTGATGTTATTCATGAGATATACGTAGTCGCAATTAAGGCCTTGTTGCTCCACCATAATGTCTAAAAGTATATGTACCTCTTTTATTTTTTTAATAATGGATTTCTACGTACCGAAGCTCCACTCTCAGCTGCGAGGTATGTCGCAGAACACTCTGAATTAATTTCTGCCACCAGGGGTTATTTCCCGTGTACTAACATCACACAGCAATCGGGAGTTTTAGCATTTCGCCTCCATAGAAACGGAGCCGCCGGGGCTCGGATTCAACCCTGAGACGTTTGCCTCAGCAGCCGAACGCCGTCATTGCCACGGCGGTGGGCTATAAGCATGTTTTATCACCCAGACACCAAATGACAGGCTGATGTATCTTGTGTTTGTCTTGCGTACCACTGGCCGCTTTTCGTTGGTATGCTAGACGCAAAAGGCGTCCGTGTGCTATGCGATGTCAGTGCACAACAAATATCTGCAGGTGGTCGAAATTATTCTTTAGCCCTCCACTACGACACCCTTTCTCTCTCTCTCTTCTCTAACTCCCTCCTCACCCCTTCCATCAAGGCGCGGTTGAGGTGCCCACCGAGAAGTGAGACAGATAAAGGGGGCTTCCATTTCCAAACACCAATTCAAAACCAATTCGTTCAAAAACACCTACCCAAAGCAATGGTTCTGTGGTTAGCGTGCTCGGCAACTGAATCGGAGTACTCGGGTTCGAACCCGGCAGCGGCGGCCGCATTTCGATGGATGCGAAACGCAAAAGGCGCCCATGTGTTGCGCAATATCAGCGCACAGCAAAGAAACTCAAGTAGTCAAATTTAATCCGGAGCCCACCACTACGTCATCCCTCATAGGCCATGTGTCGCTTCGGGACGTTAAATCCCACGAGTTACAATTTCACTTTGTTGAGCGAGACGATTCAACAGGCGCGTTGCTTTGCTTTCGTCGCCCTCGTGAAAGCGGAAGCATTCGGCCCCGACGATCGCGCCAGCAGCAGCAGCAACGTTGGGCGCCGCTCTTCCGCGTGGAACGAAATTCGCTGCCGCCGCCACCGACCGCTGGACGCATCCGCCCTTGCTGGTCTCGCCGATCTCCCGCGGCGGCGGAGGCGCTGGCCAGCAGGACGCGCTGGCGGCCGAAATATCGCGGCCAAACCCGTTTCACCCCTGACGCCGCCGCCGCCGCCGAAAAACACGAGCCAGCCAGATGCCCCCCGCTAATGGCCCCGGCCCCGGCGCGCCTCGCCCTCGGCACCAGCGGCCGCGTAAAATACGTGCAGTGCACGGGTGACGCCGTCTCGCCCGGTTCGGCACAAGGAACGTTGCAAAACCGCCCTTCGGCACAGACACCTTCTGAATGCAAAGTTTCTTCGAGTCCCGCCACGAAGCGGCGGCGAAAACAGTCCTACAAGCGAAAATATAAGAGCTCGTTAGTTCGAACCTGTTTAATTCGAACTTCCAGTTTACTAAGCCTGAAGCTTCGGTTTATTCAAAAATCCTCTGCATTTAGTGAAGGCAGTAATGTGAAATCGACGAGCTATGAACAAATTAACTGCACCATTCGAGCTCGAAGTGCCGAGATTCCACTGTAAATATATGAAACGACTCGATGATCAATCTGGAAACGGGCGCAGTAAAAACGCTGTCTTATTCGCATAACCAGCAAGTGTACACATTCCTGTCGGAGGTCGGTCTATATATCCTGCCGGAGTTGCACGCAATTGAGGAGACGACGCGGCGGGCACAACCTCTAGCGGCGCGTCTGACGGGCCCATCCACGCGACGTCATTCATCGGCGTCACCCAGCCCTGCTAGCCCCACGCAGTGGAAGCAGCGCCCACCACACCGCGGGAGGCGCCCCGATCGGATAACGCGCGCGCCAAGCGCTAACGGGCGATACGAGGACTGATTTCTCGAGCACACCGCCGCTGGTGGTGGTGAGGGGACGAAGGAGCGGAGGGTCGCGGGAACCTGTCCCAGTCGACAAATAATTGGCAAACAAATAAGCTCACCTCTCGCTTTGCGTCGCTTCTTGCACGAGCACGGCCGCTTCCTGGGACGCTGCAGCCATCTCGACCGCTGCGGCGGTGAGGAGAACGCGCCGCTGCGGGTGCGTCGTGAAACGTTGTGTCTAATTAGTAGCTGGCCCCGTGTATCGCTTTACGACCTTCTGCGACGCCAGCTCCAAGCCGAGGCAGCCGCTACCGTCGGCCGGTAGGCATACAGGGGCCAGCGAGAAGTGGGGCGCCTCGCAGTGCAACAGCGAGAGGGCATGAACAGTGCATTCGTGCTGCACCTCACTGCTTGAGGGCATTGGGGCAGAAGCGACTGTTTCAAAGGAGCGGGAGCCCGAACCCTCGAAGGTGTTCGTGCGTTGTAACGGTCTAAGATGGCTGGTGTTTTGGCCATCATTCGTCGGGATGTCTCGATGGCCGTGGTTACGGCTACGTTTTAGCACGTGAGGTGCTCTATGAATTCGGACAACTTTAAGTATCGTCTAGTTTCTGTTTAACTATGTGTTCCTGGATTCGCTTGTGTGTATATCATATCATATACATCGTCTAATGCGTTTTGCCTATGTTCTCGACACTGTCTGTGCACATGTAGTCGCCTTCTATACATGCACCCCCTCCTCCCTTGTAATTAATAAACGGCCTTTCATTCTTCGTTCTACGCTGGTTATTGAGTTCAGGACCTCCCTTCGACCCACCTCTTAGTCTATATTACACGACACGGGGCCCTAGTTCTTGTTCTCACTCTCCGCCATTTCAATCCTTCATCTCGTCCATCACTGCGTGACTTCGCTTTACAACGAGTGTGAGACAGCTACCCAGCCTTTCCTGTCGTCATAACCCCCCCCCCCCCCCTCCTTTTCCTCCTCATTTGAGCATTCAACCCCCTTCACTCCAGTTCACTTCAGTTTACTTAATTTCACTTCACTTCTACTGTATTACCTTAAAGGCACCCAGGTGATCTGCTGGCGACAGATGCAACCTCCTCGTCAGCGTCGGAACGTTGTGACGTAGAGCACAGCTAGTGTGCAAGACGATATCAAAAGTAGCCAGTTCTGACGCGGCAGCGACTAATGCTCTAATCACACCTATACAAATACTGCGAGGGGACCACGTGAGGTGGTCACGAAGAGGAGAAATCACTCAGACAAACGTAAACGTTGGCAGGTGCAAACGTAAACGTTGTGCAGTGAAGTACTCCCGACTCATTGCCCTGCTCTGGTACGAGAAAGGCAGTTATTAGTATTTAACCAACTATCCCGTGCAGTACGTGGCTTTAGGAGGTTCGTCTGCACACGAGTATGCAGTTGTATCAATTTTTTTCAAGTAGTAAGGTTTGGTTTAATCTGATCTGAAAGCTTTATACAGCATGCACACTCCTCACCTCCCTTTCCTATTCTCACTTGAATTATGCGACCACAGATGAAAAAGAGAACTTCTTACTATGATGTCTGCCCAATTAAGATAATATTGAGGCCTGAAATATTTATAACGTTCACCAGACAGTCGCCGTAAGAAGACGCAAGTAAATGTTAGTCGACCATTGAGCCGTTAACGTGAATGTTCTCGAGCGTTGTGTGAGGGTGAAAGCTTACTGTATGCGATAATTGCGAATTCGAGCCTGACATAGCGACGAATAAAAGAAGTAGAGGTCTGTGAATGGTACCTCTTCGAAACCGAGCAGAATAAGAATAGGTTATCTTCGCTACCAAATCGGATACGATTAGCGTAACTAAAAGCCGAATCGAATACTGATAGAACCTAATCGAATGCGAAAAGAATATTTTTAAGAATATTCGCTACGTGAGCGAACTTTACAAAACAAGCAATCGTGCGAAACACCGAAGCGCGTGCTCAGGTGCTGCGGTACGGTGCTGTATAAGTCGTGGAGTTACAGCTACAGCGCTTAAAAGACGCAAGACTGGTCTCTACTAAAAGGTCGTAATACGAAGGGAGGATATCAGCTCTATGGCCGCCAAGTTGTACGGTTGAACCTCATTATAACTAAACAGAAGGGGCCAGGCAATTGCTTCGTTATAGCAGTAGCTTCGCTATAGCCCGTGTCGACCAAGCTTCCAAGGGGAATCGCCATTTCTTCGTTATATCCATTATTTCGTTATACCGAGGTTCGACTGTACATGCAGCAAAATTACCGTTTGCGAATGATAAAAGGGGATAAACTCGAGCCCTGGGTGCTTAAGACGAGCGAGAGATATGACGCATGGCCTCCGAGATCTGTCATAGGGTTAGCTGAACTTGCCTGACTGTTGTCCCGTTGTCCAATCTTAAGAGGCCACGTACGATCATTATGAACGCCGTCACGCCAATGGCTCGCGAGGCGGCGCTGAACGCTTCATTCCGCGCATAGCCATCGCGGCGGCATGGTATACGTGGCGTCAGTGCGGGCCCTGTTTTTGGAACAGTCGTAGAAGAAAAATACGAGGGTGGATGGGGGGCTTGTTCCAGCTTTGTGCCAATTATTCGAAACATACTCGAAAACTGGAAAACATTCGCGTCGTTTCGAATAATTTTACATCGAGGAATCGATTAGGAAGATATTCGATTTGATATTCGAAATTTTCGAATATCGCAGACCCCTATCAATACGCTCCGGGCTACACAATGCAGAAAATTGGCAAACTGCGACCACAAATGGGGCAACAGTACACTTTTAATGCCTGTTGGAGTACAAAAATAAGTACAGTACATAGGGCGCGCACCGAGTTACTTTTCTCATCAAGGGAGTACCCCAGCCAGGCGCTCGGCTCTCTCAAAGGTGAAACACCTGGGAAACGAGGCAGCTAATTAATTAAAGGGAAACTGCATAGGTTTTAGAAATCAACGAGCTTAAGGGGGTCGAATGTGTGAAACTTGCACGTAAAGCATGCGATGCTTTTTGGGCTAGCACTTGAAATAGTGCAGTAATCGCCGATTAAAATCCCGACGCCCTTCAAGCTTCTCCGACGCGCACAACGCCAAGTGGAGGGCGCATGATGAAGTCACCGAAGGTATCGGTACATTTCCAACGCACAAACGCCTGCTTTGAAGGAAAAAAAACCAACGTCACCGAAGGCGAACTCTGTCGAGAGTTGTTTGCAAGCGTCTAAAGCGCCAGGGCAGGGTGTGGCGGACGACAGAGGTAATTTGACATCATACCTTCCGTGACGTCACGCGAAGTTTTCTGCACTCCTCCGGTGCATTGAGAAGAAGCGCAAAATTCAATCGTGGATTACGTCACTATTTTAAATGCTAGTGCAAAAACATTTGGCATGCTTTACCTACAGCCTACATAGATTTGAATCCTTGAATATCAAGAAATTCTCAAAAAAGTGCTGCAGCTGCCCTTTAATAGTTGGACCGTTTGTCGTAGGCCCGGCAGGGAAGCTTTTGCAGACGGAGTGAAAAGGTATAAGACGATGACGTGAAGTACGATGCCAATTAAAATGACATGCTTCGAAGATTAGTGCGTCAAAAGCTCCTTCAAATGCAGTTCATCACAAGTTTTAGTCCTTTTTCTGGTACAGAATATATTCTTAACTTTTGCCACACCAAAGGTATAAGTGAAGCCATGCACCACAACTTCCGGTTAAACGAAAATCCTTTACCGCACGTCGCTATATATATTGAGTCTAAAGCTATAGCACTTGCCTTCCACGTTTTGCTAGGGGTTACAACTGTTCCCTATTACGTCCTAGTGGCACGTATATATTCGCTATGTGAAGTAAAATTTTCAATCGCGGAAGGAATGTCAATGTATTGGAATTGCAGCATTCAGAATGCGATGGATCGCCCGATTGCGAATGCTGCCCTTACGCCACCAGGATGTATCTTCCGTCGTTTGCATTCCGGCATCTGTTCCGCAAACATCAACAAAAACAGACAGCGGCGACAACTTCTGCGATACGCTGCGGAAGCACGCTCTACTCGATCAATTCACATCACGTACTCGATCCCTTATCTTTCTCGCATCAGTGGAGAACATCAGCAAACTTCTTTATCGTGGCTCTCCATTCTCTTCTCCGAGCCACTTTCCCTTTCCCGTCCAGAAGTCACCACCACAACTTCGCAGGACGTGAACGCGGCGAACTGGACGGTCGAGTGCGCAAGGTTCGTCCGTGCGACGATCCTTCCCCGCAAACTCGACGCGGAATCCCGCATAGAGGCCCGCGAATGCGTATTTTCCGGTTCCTCGACGGCTGGTTCGGCCGGGCGAAACAGCCATCCTTAATAAACAAAAAATAAAACTGACACGAACTCCCACTTTTTCTTTCCATATGCGTTCGCGTGTTATTCCAATCTGTTCGCCTTTGGGAGACGATACCGCGCGCGCGCGCTAAATAAAAAAGAAATGCAGAAGACCGCAAAAAAAAAAAAAAAAAAGGCGAAACGGACACGAACGGAGCGAAACAGACCAGCGCGGCAACGAAGCAGGGGCGTCCGAGAAAGGGCGCGAAAAGGGAGCCGATCCGGAGCGACAGCCGCAGCTGCGGCGGGGCCATGACCTTCGGCCGAAAAGCGAAAAAAAGGGCCGCCGCCGCACGGAGCAGCAGGCACGACGACACTTGCCGCGCCACCGGAACGGCCGGCAGCGGCGGCAGCGCCGAGGGTTTAACGACCCGCCGCCAGGTCTTGTGTGCGCTGCGGAGGCAGCAGTGCGCCGCCGACCACAGCAGTGCAGCCGGGTGCCCGCTCGCCCGCCCAGCAGCAGCAGCCTGTGTCGCCGAACACGTGCGCCAGGGGTCCTCGCTGGCTGCTGCGGACTCCCGTGGTGCACGCCGATTGAGAGCGCGCAGGGTTTCTGTCCTTTCTCTCTTATTTCATTGCGGAGCGTGCTATGCTTCCCTGGCATTCATGACTAATAGGTTTTTACGCGAAGGAACAATATTGCGGGCTATGAGGTGCCTCGCCTTAGTGTAGGACAGAGAATTGGATTAGTTCCGACCACCTGAGGGTCTCTGACGTGCACCAAAGCCTCAGCGTACGACGGCAGGTTAATTCATCTACACCATCATCATCATCGTCATCATCATCACAGTCACCAAAAGGATCGTATGCTACAGTGTACCAGAATAGGTTGGTTTGGTTTTTTGGTTTATTGGGGTTTAACGTCCCAAAGCGACTAAGGCTATGAGAGACGCCGTAGTGGAGGGCTCCGGAAATTTCGACCACCTGGGGTTCTTTAACGTGCACTGACATCGCACAGTACACGGGCCTCAAGAATTACGCCTCCATCGAAATTCAGAGTGTACGAGAATACTCCAGTACACTATTTTGGTTGCTCTGCCCGCACCCGTCACTTCCGTCCTGTCTCTCTTGGCGTCTGTCTCCAAATCAGTAATTAAATTGTTTTTATTGATTAGCTAAGTACGCACTGGCGGTCCTTCGAGGACAAAGATTTCAGCGAAAACAGCCTATACGCAATAAAAAAGGGAGTGTTTTGAAACCAGCATGATGCAGCAAAAAAAATTTGTTAGACGCTACACAAGTGTCCCAGTGGAGTCAACGGGAAAAGCGAGCATTTAAAACAATCTTTGGTGGCTGCATTTGCCCTAACAATTTAGGAGTGGCACTCTGCTCTACAATTTGAATTTTAAAGATTTACTTTTCTGTCTTTACCTCTGTGCGGCCCTGACGATACGAAAGCTTGGTGTTCCTCACCCACAGGATGACGGCAACTAGGTTTTGCGCCATACACGCCCTTAGCCCTCTTTCTCGCACAGACACCAGTTTCAGTGTGCAGTCTGGCCTCCGAACTAGATAGCGAACGTTGCGCCGAGAGCGAGGAAGAAAAAAACAGCCCGAGAGATGCTGAATAGTGCATGTGTCTAGCTTTTCTTGCATGCGGATGGAATGGATAAATCGATGCAATTCAACGCATTTTTTGTCCTCTAGCGGTTCAGCCGTCTTACTCTCACGCTGGAAGCGTCCAAGGTTGTTCTTTATGAAGCCGGAATATTCCCGAGTCATTGATGTACACTACCCCGGTCGGTGTGTGCGCCCAATGCAATGCTGCAGTTTCGAGGCGAATCAGTGATTTTCAGCACACTTTCTGGTGCGTATGTTAATGCAAAATGCTTTATGCCCCCCCCCCCCCCCCCCCCCCCCCCCCCCTTACGTATATATACTGAGTTCTGAGTAGTTTGAACAGCTGGCATACTTGTCCTGAAATAATGTATGTATGCACACGTGCTATCAGGAACAAATTAACCACGAGCAAGACAGTTGAAATACGAGTAGCAAAATGAAAAGATCTTAGCCTGGGGAAGGTCAATACTAGCGCAGGTTAATCTGAATTACCCAGGATGAAGACTGTTCTTTAGAAATGTTAAGCAACCTCGCTTGTAATTCTTGTCCAGGAGCTAATATGCTTGTGTTCTTGCTGGCATTTAGATTTTTTCTTGTTTTATTCTTTGCTGATAGCAGATTACGTTGCTGATAGCAGATTACGTTGCGTACAAAGTTCCAATAAACTCCTCTTAAGCGATCGCTTAAAGATCGCAGGAATATGAAGGTACAGTCTTATGTCACTAGGTACTCTAAGTAAGCATCGACGGCTTCAACTGTGCAGTTGTCCAATGCACGGTGCGTTTTCCAGGTTCAGAAATTCAGCGAAAAGAGAAAAGGTGAAGTCTGCTTGACGGCCACCCCAAAGATCGCGGGCCTCCTGAAGTGTCTTTCCAAAGCTTGCTTATACAATAATGAACAGTGATACTGTTCCCAATTTCAAACGTTTTCTTTCTGCTAGCAGTATTCTTTCACTTGCCTCTCTCGGCATTAATCGCAACTTCGCGTTTTTCTTTTTTTCATTTCTCGCATTTTCTTATTTCACGGTCTTTACTCTGTGATGAGCCATAAGCTCTTGGCACCACCAACAATGCAGACTTCTCCATGAAAATAAAAATTAGACACATGCAATCATATTTATCAGAAAAAAATAAAAGAAAGGGAAGACATCGGTTGTCATATCCAACTTGCTCTTCAAAGAGCTAAAAGAAAGCAACGGACGACTGCAGTTCCGGTGTCTTTCAAGAAGCTCTTGGCAGTACTGAAGGCCTGTCTCCTCTGACATGGCGTGTAAAAGCGAAGAGTTTAGCACTTCCTGGACGGACGGACAACAGGGCCCCACCACTTGCAGCAGTTGACTCCGCGGGCGTTACGCCTGAAGATGACATAGCGTGAAGCTACCTCAGCGGGCGCAGAGCGCGAACTGATTGAGCAGGGCGTTCGTCGAACAACGAATGGGAATTCATCAGCCCGGAAGGCCTCCATTCGAAGACAACACAGCAACGCGTTGATCGCTATAGAAAATTTCTTCTTCAAAGAAACGGGTGGAAATACGGGACGCATATGCTCCTGGAGAGCAAGACTGCTGTCTTACGACGAGGTTAAATGTTTCATGTATGTTTCTAACCTAAGGCAAAACAATAACTAGTGACAACTGCGAATAGATTGTCAAAGAAAGAAACGAACTAAAAGAAACATCGTCAAAGCCCGCGTAATATACTTCAGAGTGCATCGTTACTGGGGCAAAGCGGAGCGTAATAAAAATTGTAAATTGTAAATTGGTTTCTGAGGAAAGGAAATGGGCAGTATCTGTCTCGCATATATCGGCGGACACCTCAACCGCGCCGTAAGGGAAGGGAGGAAGGTGGAAGTTAAAGAAGAAAGAGAGAAAGAGGTGCCGTAGTGGAGGTCTCCGGAATAATTTCTACCACCTGGGGATCTTTAACGTGCACTGACATCGCACAGCACACGGGCGCCTCTTGCGTTTCGCCTCCATCGAAACGCGGCCGCCGCGGTCGGGCTCGAACCCGGGTACTCCGGCTCGGTAGACGAGCGCCTTACCACTGAGCCACCGCGGCGGGTGCGTAATACGCGGTATATATACTTTCGGGCAATCCGGTATTGACAAGTGGTGTTGTTTCTTTATAGGAATCAAGCTACTGATTTAAAAGGCACAAGGGCTTCCATTTACCCAACAAACCTGTCCTTATTTCAAGTCATTGGCGCCGTTGCGCCACGCTTTTTCTAAAGCGCTGTGTGCACTCGAAGCGAACCTGCGATACCAACTCGCATAAGTGACGAAGCGACCACACAGTGGTGACGGTTCGATAGTCGTACCCCATTAATACCACCTCAGTTAATATGAAATCATAGGAACAAGGACAACTTTTCTGGGGACCAAACTTTCTCAGTGCATTTTCGCCTCGTTAATATGAAAACTCGCTGTCCGGACAATAGACATGTAGTGCTACGGGGCGAAAATGCACAGAACCTATTGGAGCTCATGTATTTATGCCGCGTTACTATGGGCAACGATTATAACAGAATCGCGACTTCCTTAGTCTAACGAGATAAATATTATTTTTTTCTGTATTTTGAGCGCTAGACACCAGCCCACACAAGTGCAGATGCCGGAATGGTATACTTATTGATGTGATTTTATGCTTTGCAGTGCTAAGGTGCCCGGTCGTGTCACCGTATCTTTTGCCATACTGCATAAATGTTGATCAATAAATTCGCACTGCAGCTTGCGAAACGTCTAAAGCCGCATTCGGCACCCATCGGCCGACTTAGGATATATTTGTACTAGCAGTTCGTGGTGTGTGAACAGTCTTAGTAGAAGATATGTGACGATATATGCCATGTCTCAAAGACCAGCAGGCGTTTCAAATCGCACCGCATCATTTCAGAGACGATACGTACATACACCGGATAATATGTCAGGAACTCCCATGATTTCGTCAAATTTCTGCTTCACTGCCCCCCACTATGCACTGAAGCAGATATTTTTTTTTTTTTCGTGAATAAGTATTTTCTCCTTGTTTTCTTTCTCGATTCGTTATTACGGACGACTCGCTTTAGGGACAGCTTCACTCGGGTACCAAAGTACCCGTATTAAAGAGGAACGACTGCATTTTCCCGCATGACTATGCTGAAACGCTTGTGACACAAGAAATGTCCATATCGCTTGCGAATCTCTTTCCTGATGGAACACTCTCCTTCAGGAGCGTTGTAACCAATCCTTTGTTCAACAGGGTCCCTGGCAACTCGACAGGCTGTGCTCGATCGAGGAGTCTTAAAGGGGCTATGCAATAAATTAATTGAGATTACGTAAAGCAGACGAGAGATAGGCATTCCATCACTCGTCACCCCAGCACAAGAATTTTTGAGCTAGCATGAATAAGAACGAAGATATAGACGATTAAAAATTACGCTCCTCCTCTCCCCCTCAACTCTTTCTCCCCCTTTCTCTTTTTCTGCTAATGACCCGTGGGAGACAAATTTTTATCAATGCAACCTGCGTCGCAAGTCGAGCTTGGAAACCCATTCACTGAGTTGTCTCAATCTATTAGCTTTAGGTGCCTAATTTATAGCTCTATCGGAATGAATTATCTAAGCAAAATGGATTAAAATGACGCCGAAAGTGATCCTTTTTGCCGAAACGAGAAAATGACGTGTGCCTGCAAGCAAGCTTGTTTTTATTTACATATATAATACGGAGTTCACATAGCAGGGACATCGCCGCTTTTGGCAACATTATTAAATACAGGAAAACAATAAAGTGAACGTCTATTTTTTCGACCACAGTGACTACAAGTTGAAAGGCGCTTCATAAGAAAGAAATTTAATTGTGAATGCACAGTTATGGTCGTCGAACCGCATAAAAGTTTAAACGTAGGAGCATACTTCTGCCTATTTTTAAACATACGAAATGATGCACACCGTAATTCGAACTCCAGTAACAGTGCGCAATGTTGTCGACCATAGCAACAGAGTAAGAAGTGGTTGTTCGTCAAAGCAGGCTTGAATAATAGAGCACGCGTGCAACAAAAGCGATAACATCGTTTTACTCGTACGTTTGTTCATCCCACACGATGATAAGAGAACATTTCCCAAGTAAACTTGCTACATATATCATCCCGTCGAATTCCGGCTCAGCTTGCGGCCGGCACTGCAAACGTTTCCAGCCCGCATAATTCTTGCGCACTCATTATACCATCTCGCCATAAGTCAGCGCCGCTAAACGCTGACGCCCTTTCAACAAGGTGCCGATCGTCTGGAAGACACACACGCAGAGTGGCACACAGCATGAAACACGTGGGAAAGTCGGTCAAGCAGCGCGAGGCAAGAGGTACTCAACGCGCAACACTCCTCTACACGCCGTATGGACGACCATGTCATTCCCAGCGGCGTCCGCGTATGCGGTCCACGGTCTGCACGATGCGAAAACATGGCATCACAAACCTTAACGAGAGCATCTGCGCAGACGAACTTTATTGTGTGCGGTCCGCGAAGATGTACTCTGCCAAGTGGAGGGGTACTCAAGAGCATCCGGGTTCGGTATACAGAGCTTTGCAGAAGACAGTTAGTCAACTTGGCGATTTCATTGAGGCGCGAATGAAGTAGACTCCGACCCTGCGTCCGCCTCACGTACACAGGGCTCTCAAGAGCCACGTGCTCTTTAACGGTTTATTTCAAAACGGTCGGAAACGTGGCCTTTTGCGGGCGTATGGGCGCTGGCGTTCAGGTGCCGCTGATCCAGAATATACGCCTGCGCCTCTGCCGGAACCTGCTCTAACACAGAGAGAGGTCAACACAAACAGTGCGTGAAAAAGGTCATGTAAGGAACGAGTGCAGAAAGCAATAGCAGTCCTTCAGCTTCGAGTCTTAAAGCGATGAATTTTCCTTAACAAGCGGCGACGTGAAATAGAGGTTTCATTCATCACTACCAAACGCTTGCGGGTAAAGTTTTTTACTCGTTGAAGAAATGCTCCTGGCGGAAGCATAGCTACGCAGACGAAGTTCCCCCCCGTGAAAAATAGTTTGGCTGGCGAGGCGCCAAACGGTCTGAGCGACAGCCGAGGAGCTAAAGACCGGGCAGTCGGACGAGGGTGCCAAGCCACAATTGAGACGATGCTCTACACCGGTGGCTATCTTCCTCGAACAAAGAGGGAGCGGAGAAAAGTGTACGGTGCTTAAGGCGCTTACTCGCCCGAGCGAGCGATACGTTCAGCGAACACAAAGGCTACAACGTAACTATAGCGCAAGAGCCGTGGCCAGAGGCTGGCAGCCCGCTCACTCAGTGGCAAACCCGTCAGCGAAAGAGCTTGCACGGGACGCTAAGTGCTCAGTTCCTCTTGCGTAGGAGCGGCGATTCGTCCAACGCCCGATGCAGTTGTCTGAGCAGAGAAGCTGCTCGTAACTATTGGCTGCTGTAGCATGGAAAAGGTGTGAAGGGAAAAAAAAATTTAGTTCGAGTGAACACGGCAAAATTTTTCGCGCAGCCACCGGACACCAACTTGCAGGGCAGTTCCGGTGTGCATCGTACAGCAGACATGTGCTGGAGGAATGCTAAAAATTTATTTTTATAGCACGCCCTGGTCTTGGTTGCTGGCTGTACCACCTCAGTCGGACCATTATCTAAAGTAAGAATGCGGCTTAGAAAAGGCCGAGTCGAGGCATTCGGATTCAGGGAATGTTGTCCCCTGGTGTAAGGCAGCGCGCATTCGTACGCGAGGGTTAGCTGACCCACCTTCTCCAGACCAGTAGCGTGAGAGTGTTGAAGGCGCTGTCCACCAGCTGTCTCGCCTGGTCGGCACGAGAGCAGGGGACCTCGTTCACGCACAGCACCAGGTCGCCCACCCGAATACGGCCTTCGGACTCTGCCTTCCCGCCGGGATCCACCTGCGAGGAGCAAGGACATCGAAGTTAGGTCAGAAGCTTGAGCATTACAGTAATCTCTTCCACCATTTGCATCATCTTTGTGTGCACTGCCATCACGCCGTCAAACACTGCTTCCCATTTCCCCCTTACTTGCTAGTCTTTCAGCGAGCCATACTTTTGGTAAACTCAACAGAGAAGGAGGCCGGAATATTGTTGTTAAAGCCTCTAGCGTCTGACTAGTTAAATTATCTTTCCCTTTCACAGTTATGGGAGACACAGAAAAAGAAATGTGAGACGCCAAAATGTTACACAATGTTACACTTTTATTTTTTAGCAGTGTAGGTCCTTTTTTGGCGAAAAAGCCGCTGTGTGTATGTCCGAGGACTCCAGCCATCCGCATCCGCCTTCTACAGGACCACCCATCCCCTCCACCAGATAGAAACGTCCACCAACCAGAAGCACCCAGCAAATAAAAGCCTCTACAGAAGCCACGACGACATTCGAACTTTCGAAAACGTAACGTGAATGCGACCAAAGTCAAAGCAAAATGTAAAAGCAATACTTCAAACGGAGATTTGTTGCATCACATCGTATGATCACACCATCCGTTTTTATTTTTATTTTTTCAGTAAAGTGACCGCGAATGTGGCATGTGACATGTTTCTCCGACGTGCTTGATGTACGCGTGCTGGCTTGCATTGCGCCTTTGATTCTGCTCGACGTGTGCAACGCGGTGTGTGCGTGGACATGTGCGTCGTCCAGGACACTCCGTGCAACTCATTGTATTATGGCATAGTCCCCTTCCATCAGCATTTTACCTTTCTTCCCTTTCTTTTAGTGAGTAGCACTATATAGGGCCAGGTTTCCGCCGGTCAATCTCTCAGCATTTCCTCTCACTAAAGTTCGCTCGATCTCTTGGTAAAATCATTTTATTCCTTCGTTGTCGTATAAACATGTTTTCTCGAGAGCTCAATTTAATTACAATAGCTATGCACTCCGAGGTGGTGGACATATGTGAAAAACTGCAGAGGCTTATCAAAAGCAAAAAAATAAAAGGCACTCTCTGTTGTCTTAGGAAAGAGACTTCATTTGCCCTGAGTTCCTTTCACTTCCCGCTTCGCTTTCCTTACTTCGCAAATTGCACCTGTTTGCGGGCATTGCACAATAGCCTCACAGTCGGCGTGTGCGTGCCCGAAGAGTGACGTCACAGATGGCACGCGCTAGGCGGCGGGCTTAAATCATGCTCAGAACCGTGGAGGTTGTTTACACTCTTGGGACAGGGCACGACACCGAGTCCATAAACAACCGTTGGTTACAAAGCCCGTTGCCGCATAAATAAGAGTTAGCGAGCCGGAAACAATGGGCGCGTCACCCGCGACACCCGGACGAAATTGTTGGCTGCCGGCCAGAGCTTGACGAAGCTAGACCGTGTCACGGTCAGGGCTGACACGTCTTGAGAAAGAGGAAAAGCGGCGAAGCAGCCTTCGAGACGCCTGACTCGTCATTCCTTAAGGCGAACAATCATTCCTTAAGGCGAACGTTTATAACTGCAGCTCTTTCATTTATTTTTTTTTCTTAATTCAGTGCATCCATTTTCATTTAAGTCGTCCAGCTTCTACCTTGCCACTGCGTTTGATTTAGGCTCCATATTTAATGATTCGGATGCCACATTCACGCATCTAAGAACCATTCGTTTGCCCGGTGTATCAACAACAAAACTTTTCTTGATTCATATTGCAGCGAAGAAGAAGCTGCAATATGAATCAAGAATGTTACCAACTTGCCCAAAAACGTGTAAAACTTTTCTTCAGTGATGCATTACCACTGGAAAATAAAAAGAGGTTTTGGTAAAGACACTAGCAACCATATTTTGTAACGTTTCGCTTTCCTTTTTATCGGTCCTCGGTCATTGGTCGCGGAAATGACGTAGGCCTCGCCCGACGACATTATTGACAGGACCAGAAAAAAGAAACATCACGACATAGTGTCCGAGGTCACAAGTCTACACGTGGTATTGTTTACCAAGAATATCCTCTAAAATTTCAATACAGTTTAGTTGTGGCTCAGCTCTGCAGTTTTATTTACATATATCAATTTCTGCTACCTTTATGAAGCACGGTCACATAGGCGAATCCCGCATAAGTGGAAAGTCGTCTTTATGTCTTCTACACTACGGCGACCAGAAGGCACGAGGGCAATGCCTTTAATGCCTGGCCTGAGACACCGTTTGCAAAATGCAGTGCACGCGATGTCGCTAACGGCGAATTGCAAACACGTCTCACACGCGCGTTGACTCCGTATGCGGCCGCAGTTGATGTTATTCTCTCGTCGTACCAGCCAAATGTACGTGGATTGATACCACTATAGGTTCTGCACCTCTACAACGCGTTTCCAGACGATGATGAGGTGTGCATTTGGTGGATTTTCCCACGGAAATATTACCTGAAAGACTACGAGACATTACTTACGCTTAACACAGGACGCGCAGCTGACGTTGCAGTAAACAGAAAAACAATTGTGAACGTAAACACCCTTGTGCACCGTCACAGATGCCCCAAATGACGTCACAGTGAAAAGCTACAGCCCGATTCAAGAACAACGTAATCATGTGTAGTTTACCAAGGTTTGTTCTTTCCTGCAGCTGAGTCGGACACAATCCCGTTCCAACGCAACAAAGGAGAAAGGAAGCATCGTGCTTTAATGACCTTAATAGGCAAACAGAAACGCCCGGAATTCGCAAAAACGAATTTAATGTCAGTGACCACGCATTCGGTTACCGCAATGGACGCCGATCAAATCTGCGATTCCCAGCCATTTCCTATTTTCTGTTCTCATATACCTCTAGGCGGAGGGTTAGGCTGTATGTTAGATTAGGCACATTCATAATCTACCTTGCGCTCTTCAAAAAAGCGTTAAAATATTTAACCATACGAAAACGTAACGAATGCAGAGTTACGGCGGCAGTAATGATGCAGCCGGAGCACCGCAATAGATGTCGATCCGTTCTCAGATTCGTCTTCATTTCATGATTGTTATTTCTATACCACCGGCGACGGTGTAGGATGCATCTAAAGATAAATGGGGCTTAGATTTTGCATTGAGCTCTTGATAAGAAAGCTTCTAAAGCATTAAAATATTAAAAGTTGCCCAAAAATTGCATGCATGGAAAACCGATTAATAGGGCTTCGCTTGGTCGTAGGTTTCGAATGTTCTCTTCGACTATTCAGTATATACAAATGCGAATTCGGTGGTGGTGAGGTGGTACCCGATTAACTGTTCAACCCACCTCGCGTGTTTATTAGTACCAAAGTACTATTCCGATCGGTAAACCCCGAGCAAGAACTTGCGATGTTTGGGTTTGTACCAGTAGAAACAAATAAATAAAAATCAGAACAACTCAGCTTCGCAGGCCAGTGCGCGAGAGCACTAAATACGCCATCGAGGCAGCCGATCAAGCCTCGTGTTAAAATGCAACACCGTCTCGCGCTGTGCATTGCACATCATCGTCTTCATTGACTTCCATCTGCGGCGCGGACATATCAGATCAGCTTTACCTCGCTCAGTGATTAACATGAGTCTAATATCGTCTCCAGACATGCCGACGACACAGCAAAGCAAATGAGCCAATCAGGCTGACCACATGCATTGGCACGTCTCCTCGGTTTAACTACGTTAAAACCCTGCCATTTTTCAACACATGGGGCGCGTCACCATGCAGGACTCGGCAGCTGTGGCTGGCCGCGGCGTCCACATGCACGCATGCGCGCGCATTCATGCTGCCCGCGAGTGGCGGGAGCCACCACCTTCCGCTTCTGGTGCCGCACGGCGGTGCAACAGAGGCGGCCGGAATGATAGAGCGGTCCGCTCGGCCCGAATCAATCATGCCGCGGGACGTCCGTAATGGCGGAGAAAAACGACGTGACAGGAGCCGCGCCGAGATGGACGGCTTTGTTAAAACCGCGCGCCGCACCGAGTAGGGGATGACATGCGCTCTGTGCGGAAGCAATTCCTGCTGCGCCCAGCACGGACCACGGTCCTCGAGCGGCCTCCGGGAACGGCAGGGGCGCCCTTCAAGTTCATTGCCCTTAATCGGGCCCCGTGAACGGAGCCTTCCTGTAAGCATAGCCAGTAGAGGAATCAAAGGGCGCATGCCGGTACGGGGCACTGTACGCGCGAACAGAGCTCGTCGCGTTCCGCTTGTACGAGGCACACATCCAGCACGGGACCGTTGTGCCAGGGTTGGACATTGTACAGGTTCAGACAAGAGTGAAGGGAACGCGCTGCGTCAGTCTAATTAATTTCGCACGTAAGCCCATAGAAGAACATGAGAGGCGGTGCGTGCGAGTTCGAGAGTGTCTCTGATGCGGTCATGCATTACCAACCAAGCGTGACTTCTGACACGGCGAAGTCTGTACGAATGACTTTCTCCGTGGATGTCCGTTTTCGGCGTAGCCCTTAGCTCGTTGTCAGCCTAGTTAGTATGCAGTGTCGTCAAAGAAAACTCTAGCTTTTTCCTCCTAACCAAAGAAAAGGTTGTTCAGGTGGAACATAGCATATACGGCCATGGGAGCTGACGTTCTCAGAAACGTAGCCCCTTTATCAAAGGTAACCGAGCAACAGGTTTTTGCTTCTCAACCGTATAACGGAGCCTTTACGGCGCCCCTAAATACCGAAATGTGTGAAAATGTGAGGACAAGGGCCCACCTCACTTTACACAGATTCCATATGTGCTTCGCTACGCGGCTAAGAAAGGAACCACCTCTGCCCGGTTACTTTTGGTAAAGACGGCGCCATGAGTGACAACGTGTTCAGCACGCGGACCTCATGCTGGGGCTATAGCTCTCACGGGCGGAGTGCTGCACTCCTATATACGTGGCACACGAGGAAAGCCCCAAGAAGAGCAATTGTAGTTCAAACGGCGGAGTGTGATTTCCACACACGTCTGGACATGTGAAGGCTATCGGCAGCATGTCGACGAAACCATACAAGCTCGCTTTCCTGAGCGCCGGTAGCTCGCTTTCCCGCAAAAACAACCCAGCAGGACAGCTAGACCAAAGGGTGACCTATATGTCGAAGATTTTTTTAGGTTTTCTCTTTCTCCTCGCAAAAACAGGCTGTCATATGGAGCACTTTTATTCCTGTTATCGCATCCAAATTGCTTCAGATATAGACCTTTTTCAGATGCACGCGGCCATCTTTCGACAGCAGCGCCGTCTTGCGTCTGGCCGATTTCTCCGCCATGTTGGCTTGGGCGGCCGCCGCTGCGATACAGGCAGCGAGTACTCGCCGCGCTGTTCAGCCTTATCCGAGTGTTGATTTTTGCATGATTTTGGCCTGTAAAGTGTTGCACTGTATGCACTGTGCAACTGTGAACAAAATGGCCCGTGTTTCGGCGAGCGGCGACGCGGATGTTTCCCTGCAAGTTGTGCCGAAAATCGGCATTGGAGGTGCGCTTCTACGCAAGTGTGCGCAATTTCTTTAACGGCTTTCTGGTATCTATAATGGAGACATTTATTAATGCGAGCACGGAGCTTGCTGAGCGCTTCTATGTTGTAGTTATAATTATAAAATAAAAACCGCTCCCTTCCGAGCTAACAGCAGTGTTGGTGTCAAGCGCTCAAGCGGTCTGATCTGCGTTGCGCCGGTGACACGAACTGATTGAAACTGCGCTCGACCGCGTCTTTCACTACATTTTCCCTCCGCACTGTCCTAAAAAACGGTACTTTCTGTAGTGCTACATGGAGAAGGCAGCGCTGGAGCGCATAAGCGCACAGAATTCTGTTCCGGCTTTTGGCTTTGCATAAATTCCTTGATTACTTCGTACTAACGGTAAAATAACTGGTGAAATGTGCACATGTAGGGTGGTCCACTCTTAGCGTGGACATGCGAGTGTGTGGCAGCGCTCTTCGGAGCACCAGTGCATCCGTCGGCGGCGTGCGTCGAAGCAAAGTGTCGCAGGAACAGAGGAAACTGGATTTGGAGCTTCGCGTCGTCTGACATTTCGCTAAACTCAGAAAAAGAAGTAGTAGAGAGTCGTGGCCTTTGAACGCGATGTAATTTATACACTTGAAACTGGTGCACCTGCTGTGACAGTTATTGAGGAGCATATCTGCTTGGTCAGTCTCGGGTGCGGCCGCTGATTAATGCCGAAAGAGCGAGAAAGCGCGTCCGTGTGGTCGGGTGGGCACTGCGTGTCTGCTGATTGCACGTCCCTAATAGACACATTTTTTTTAAACAATCGGGACTTTGCATTATGGCGTCAGTTGAAGAAAGAATTTGGTCGAAGCATGAGGTGTCACTATGCAAGGTGGACACGCCAAAGCTGCGGCCTTCAGTTTTTTAAGTCCTGCTGGTTTATCGGATATTTACTGCAAGCAAACAGCTGTGGCATTTGCGCAATGCATCATGGCTTTCAAGTACTGTCAAATAGCTATGTTTACAGTGCCGTTGTCTTTATGTAATCAGTCGCCAGTATCGGCAGTTATAACAGAAATGTTTCACGTAACCCGCCGTGCTGCTGCATCATTTACCCAAGTTATTACTTATGTTTTGATTTTGCAAGGGTCACAGACAACACATATCTTAGTGACATCAGCAGTAGGTGCTCGCGTGTAAGGTATGTGTAGCTGAAAAAGCCCGCAACCGCACTGCCGCCGTGGCTCTCTGTGTTCTTCACACTGCTCCGCTTCAAGCCGCCTTCGCTTAATGTAGTTGTTTGAACAGCAGACGACTGCGCAGTGGTTTCCCGAAGACCTCGCTGCAGCTTTAATCGCACATACACCCAAATCGAGCTAATACAGCTAGGCAACCGCATACAGTAAACACGGAGAACCGCAGAGAACGCACGGGACGCACGGACACCGCCTTTCCGAACCAGCCAGAGAGGAGGAAAGCAACATGGCGGTGTTCGGCGCGCTGGGAGCGAGGCTAAAACTGAAAAAGGTCTATAAATCTCGTCAAATTGCAGAGTCGTGAGGAAATGAAACGTGACGCCCGTGGTTTTCGGTATAAATACTCAGCGCTGAGGCAAAGCGCAAATGCCTCGCTGAACGCTCAAGGACATTCTAGATAGTAGCCTACGAACCCTAGAACCTCTACACTGAAATCTTTTTTTGTCGAAAAACTTTCCCGGCTTACCAATACACAGCACCTAAGGAAGCACACTCGGATTATCCACTTTCATTTGCTATACAGAGTTTCTAGTGGTTAGTAGCAGTTCGTGGCACTTACCACCGCGAATAGAAAAGAATGGTAGCTGTTGACTGAGAACGAAAAACATAACAACATTCTGGTTACCGCACTGCGTACAACGGCTCGGTTGATGTCAGCTACGGAGAGAGGACTTCGCACGTTTGGAGCGAAGGCCAACCATTTCAATATCAAAACATCATAAACGAAACCTGCCTGTTTCTGCGTTCCCGCCTGTACTACCGGGCTCAACAGCCCAATATGACATCTGACGTACATTTTGGCGGACTACAGAATTGGGCCGTGTATGATGAGTGCTTCTGACATAGATCGAGGTCATTTGTTCGGTTCTCAGTCCATCATTATGGCGGGAAATTATGAAATGTGAAGACGGTGAATGAAAATTTACTTAAACAGAAATAAAAGCGGAAAGAGGAAGTGAATGAAAATTTACTTAAACAGATATAAAAGTGGAAAGAGGAAGAGGTTGCAGTATGGCAGGAATGCAAATGCATGGAGATTTCCCCGGCGCTACTGGAATTATAGAACAGCGGAGAGTTTAAAAGTTTTCTAAGCTTTGAGTTTAGTAAACTTCGATTCCACCTACCCATACCCTCTCATATGTTCGTGAAAAAATGCAGGTCAGCGAGCACCGATCGTGAGGGGCTGCAGCGATTTCGTGTGGACAGTGGCGAGGTAAGTTCCAAGCACCGCAAGGACTTCAGAAATATAGCAATACTGTGTGTTTTGAAGTAAATAGCGTGTTCTAAATATAAGAGTCAAAGGGTTTATTTTACACAACACTTCGTTGCCTAGAACGACACAAAAAAGCAAACAAAGTTGCCTGGCAAAGTGTTAGCCCCTTTATCGCTCTTCTGCTTTCACTAAGAGCAGTGGGTAATCTTTAAAGCATTAAAAAAACAAAATTCCAGATACATCATGACATAGTGCACGCAGTGCATAAAACGTTCATAAAGCACATATTCACATAACACATGTGAATATAAAACAGAAAATTACACGAAACTAACGTCAAATTAGTCAATACGATTACAATAAGTCGCATGTAACTATACAATATTTAAGACAATGCGCAGGCCTAGAATCAGAGATAGGTCTGAATCAAACTAAGAAGGGAAAATAAAAATTAAAAAAAACATCTGATATATTTGTGTGTATGAAACTAAGCAAGAAAATATTTTGATTCCCTTCTTGCTAAAAACCCGCATAGAAACGGTGCATTCAATTTTTTTCTATAATATCAGGAAATTTTTTCAAAGAGCAGCTATTTGATTATTCAGTTCTGTGCCATGGTTTGTACGTACCTTTTCGTTTTTAGAGATCCCATTTCGTAGCTATGGCTATGATCTTAAAAAAAAAAATGAAAGAACTCCAATATTTTGTGTATGTACAAGCTTTTTCTTTATTTTTTTATTTGCTTAACCTCCCGTCTTCTCAGTGAACCTTGCTGGAACTGAGTGAGTATGCGGACGCATTGCCGTCATTTCCACGCACGCACAGTGTCACGCTTGCACCCACGAGCATCATACATTGTCATACTCATGACGATGATGATGATGACCTCAGTTTCATGGCGCATACCCACGGCGGAGGATTGGTCAGGGTGCATAGCGGATCATCACTTCCGACGTTCGCTCTTTCTCCTTCTTCTCTCTCCTTCACTTCTCCTCTCTCTCTCAGATTGCAACAAGCGATAACTGCGTGCTCACAGCTCAAGACAATTTGCTAGCCGGACCTTCGCCTTTCCAACAACATACCACTCCAAACACGAATACACATATTAGGGAGTCAAAAGGAGGTAAACTGTCCTCTAGCGCCACTCCCTTTTCTAAAAGGAAGAGCTCTACAGGAGAACTTGCTCTCTTTTCTGTTTAGAGAGTGCAAGAACCCGGCCCTTCACCTTTCCAACAACGTGCCGAAAACCCTCGAACTATGAGGACTTTCACCCGAGCGCTGTCCTCACTGTGTCTTAGATTTCGTACGTTATCCCTGTCTCAAATCGAAATAGATCGGTCCGTTTAAATGACCCTTGTGCCACCGTAAAACGACCCGAGACTATACATAGTTGAAAAGCCTTTTAACAACAGCTCCAGAACTGCAACACGTGCTACGTTCGCATTCGTACGCGCTGGAAACCCCAAAGCGACTTCTCGTGACATGTAACCGTAAAGCAACGAGAGGCTCGATCCACACAGGGCACACTCTGTCTATACACGGCCGCGCCGATCGCCTCGGCGCATAAAAAAAAGAAAAAGGCGTAACTTTGGTAAACTCGCACATGCTGCGCGCGGAGAACTTATTGCGTTTTCTCACGATTCTGAACAAGAGTGCTGGACAAAAATGCGGAGAGAAAAGAAAAAAAAAAAGAGCACTTGGCACGTCCACGTCTCTAGGACGGGCCTGAGTGTATACACGCGAATCGTTGATGTATATACGTGGTCCTCGCAGCCTTTTTGCACGCGCCGAAATAAAACGCGACGTTAGAGCCTCTCATGCGGTATGCAGTGTATTATATGCATGCTAGCGTGAGGGCAGTGCTTATCGGGGTGTATGTGCACGTAGCAGCTATTTAATGGGCGCGTTATCTCGGGGAAATTTCAGCGGCGCCAGCGGGGACTATGCACAGGCTGTGCTCGGGTGTACGGGCCCGCGAATGTAAATAATTCAGGGAACACCGCAGCCCCTCTTCCTCCCTCTCTCTTTCCCTCTCCCCCACCCAGAACGAGACGCCAACTCGCAATCCCACAACGCTGCAAGCCCAGCCCTCTGCTTCTATTATCGTGTCGATGATTCATGGCCGCCCTGAGTTGGCGTGAATCCTGCCCAAAACACAACCGGGCAATAAAACTGCTCTCGCTGTAGGCTACGCGCGCTTTTCTGTTAAAGGCAGCGCCTCCCTTTACTTTTTTTTTTTTCTTGGTGTTTGCTCGTCGTATGCGATGCTTGTGCGCCCGCGCAGGTACAACCTCCGTGTGTTGCCGCGTTTTCTCGGCAGTTACCTTGGGCTGCGGATTCCGCGAAGCCGCGTCTCTAGCGGAGCAGAAGGGGGAGGGGACAAGACTCAACGCCGGCCCATACACACACGTTCACAAAAACACTGACGCGGACGCCCTGCGTGTTCTGTTCATTTCCGTTTCTGATCACGTAAGTGGCCGGCGTGGCTTCACCTACGCGGCCACTCTGCCGTGTTCGCAGCAGGTTTGGCTTGCGCGTCGCAGACGGCAGCTCTCGCCGCTGTTTTGTCATGCGGACGCCGACGACTGCGATGGAGACGACGTCGCGTATGTACGGACGTTGGCTGGCCGTGGTTACGCGCACCGAACGGGATGACCGATTTGTAATTCTTCGGGCCAGCAGGTGTGCGCGACCCATGGCGCACCCTATAGGCGGTCGGAGCACAAACGCTTAGCTGCTCGCCTGGGCCGCCGCTCCTCTGAACTAGCTGCGTAGTACAGAGCCGCTGCTTTTTCCTGTTCGCGCGGCTACGTGGTTGAGCACCTGTGTCGTCTAGCCGTATTCCCGGCAGCTCCGCGAGTGACAAGTATCAGTAAAGAAGAAGAGAGACCAACGCTGCCGCAGGCCATCCCTTTCTCGGCAGTCTGTGGAGCCCTGCTCCATCGTCTCCACTCTCTTGGCTTATATCTGCGTGTATAGTTCGCTGCCATTGCTCCCTGTCTGGAATGCTCCTTATGGTTATGCGGGGCAATGATGTCGACTCTGCTATGCCAGGTCAACGGCCCGGTGCGCACACGCCGTGGCTTGTGGTCGCAGCATTTCTCTTTTCTTTCCCTCTCCCTTTCTTTTTCTGTTGATGTGGTTGAGGGAGAGGCGGAGCTTTAACTGAGCTGGTAGCACCGATGACTTAATTTTGCTTTGCTTCGCTTTTCTTTCCATCTCATTTGCTCTTTTCTTTGTTTGTTTGGGGAAGGGGGGGGGGGGGGGGAGGGCGAAAGAGGGGCAGGTGTAAATGTTATCGCGCGCAAGTGGCAAATGCCCTTCAAAGGAGGCCCTCCAGCCAGCAGCGTCTACCGATTCTCATGATGTCATGATTAATCACCTCTGACCCGCTAGCCTGACATCTCAGGGGGTGGGCAGATTAAAGTTGGTCGGTACCATTTGTTGGAGGGTCCCCTTTGAGGAGCATCTGCCGTTTCTTTCTAGAGCTGTATCCGAATGCAAACACTTTGAGAGAGAGACGTGAGAGAGCCCAGATGAATTGCGGAAGAAGAGGTGACAAACATTCGGCAGATGCATGTCTATCGGGTCCCCTGACCGATAGGAAAAGGAGAAGAGCATTCGTTGCTCGCTCCGCACATGGCACGAAAACGTACTACTATCCAAATGGGTAGTTTAATAAAGTATGTAGTGCGACAACGATGTTGCAACCGGGCGATGGACGCACACTTCTCAGGATTTCCTAAGTACGAACATTGTTCTAGCCGCTCACTGTTTCTCATTATGGCGGCTAACTATTTAGCGTATGTTGCTGGACGAGTTGATGACTTAACGTGGGGAAAAAACAGCGCAAAAAAAGGACGACATAAAACAGACGCACTGATTCCTGTGTCCACCCCGACACACCTTCATCCATGACCGGAGGGCTCCAATTCCTTCACGCAACAAAACGTTTTCAATCGATCGATCGATCGATCGATCGATCAATCAATCAATCAATCAATCAATCAATCAATCAATCAATCAATCAATCAATCAATCAATCAATCAATCAATCAATCAATCAATCAATCAATCAGTCAATCAATCAATTCTCTACCTGACGGTACACCCGCATTCAAAGCAGCTCTTGAAGGTTACCGGCACACTACACTTTATTCAACAAAGACCTTTGCGCACCCCCACGTGGAAGAGGCCCTTAGCCCACGCTCCTGCAGCCTTTGAAACAGCTGCTTTAGGTCCTCTGAGCTTCAGCTGCCCAGCACGGCCTCCCACTGCTCATGTTGTGCACGAACTCCGGAGCGTTGCACGGTGGACGCGCAATCTGGTTTGATTGTTTCATACTTTTGAAAATGGCGGTGATCAGTAAACATTGCCCCGAGACGCGGCAACAGGCTTCCTTGAGCAAACGTTCAATGACTTGCTTTTGAGCGCACTGGCTATCTCGTGTGCAGTCCATCCGCAACAATATACCATGGCTAGCGTCTCTTGCAAGCAAGGCCTTCCCATTCGCTCCCCATCCCATGATTCATGCGGCTACAGAAGAATACAGCTCCACCATATCTCCGGGTCATCCGATCCTATGCCGAGGCCCACTGACAGCCGGTCGTTAATAGGAAGTATCTACTACACATGCCGACCATAACCAGTACGAGCACCGTATACGCATTCTTCTTCCGTTTCCTCTATTCTTGCACCGGCAGATGATGACGCGAACCGGTATACAGCGAAGGGGCTATACGGCCAAGCGAAGAACATCCGCACTCAACGTTGCGCGCAAGAAAAGAATGGCGCTACACGGTCGTCCAAGCCCGCGGCAATTTCGAGCGACCCTGTTACCATCGGTGAATAATGCGCCATATCAGGCGCGTACACGCGCACACACGTATATATATATATACAACGAGCGAAGCACGCAGGCAGGCCAGAAGGGAGCAGTGCTTCCCCGGCAGCTGTAGCAGCCCTACCGGGCGTTTATAAAGCGCTCGGCAATCGCACTGCTATAAAGGGCGTCCAGCACGTAACAGCCGCGCGCCGGTAGTAACGGAGAGGCTTGCCGTCGCATGCACGGCGGATCGGGCGCATTCCCTAGCCGCGCACGGGCATCGAGTGCCGGCCAGCGCCGCATCATAACACTTGACCCTTAACAACGTGAAATTGCTTGTCTACAAGTTTTGACCGCGACTCGAATAGTCGGCGAGGGCGTGGTGCAGCCGCCGCCGCCGCTCCCGCAGTTCTCGCCCAAGTTGCGTGACCGGCTTCGGAGGAGCCGAGCGGAGTCGATGCAGGAAGCGATGGAGAGGAGGAGGAGGAGCAAGGGGACGAGGAGGAAACTGCCGCCGGCTTCTGAGAAATGCGACCGCGCGCGCGGTGATGATGATGATGATGATGATGCGCGGTGCTTCGCGCGAAACGATGCGCATCGTCGTGACACGTGCTACATATTAGCCATTCTTCTGCTGTCGCGCGTCACGCGAACACGCGCCTCGGCCGCAGTCAAGGGGGTGTCGACCGCGCATCGTGGCGGCTGCAGTGGCAGCGAGCCCGGCGGCGAGCGACACACATTCTGCGGCACGGCCAGCTGCGATCATGCGCTGGATGACCGGCCGATCCGTCCCGTCGCGGCTTCGATTATTATGACTCACCCCGTTGTCGGCGGCGGTGGCACGGTCGGCGGCCTGCCGCCGGTGCTGCCATTGCAGAGACGAGGACGGCCAAGCTCTGCGCCGCACGCGACGGTAGACGAGAAGCTGACTGGCGTGTCTCTTTCTCCGAGGTATGGGCGAATGGCCGAGGAAGCTGAAGCTCCGCCGGTATACGTCTGATGGATGTTTTCACCCGCGTGTCCACCCCGCCTCGACCTCGGCTTTGAACGGATCGGTGCACTGTGCACACTCGCGTGATCGGTTACGGGGAGAAGCCAAGGGACTCTCCTCGAGACGTCGGGGACACGCGGATGATGACAGCTGGGCGCAGGGCCGCCGACGATTTGAAATTCAGTATCGAAATGACAGCCGAGGCGCTTCGCTTTTCTCTGCTATCGGAAGAGAATTACAGAGCGAAACCTTTGGTGCAACGAGGCTGAAATGTGGACTTGAGGGCGAAGTTTGAACTTTCGTAATAAGCGATGTTTTGCAGCAGCCGCACCAACTCACTTCCAGATAGTGTGTACAGAAAAACGTATTTCTTTCTGCGTTGCCGCAATTTCGCTACAGCCAGCCTTCTACTGCGTTGAGTTTAATGCAATACTGACAATTCACAGCTACAGATGGAATGAAATTCAGACGGAGTCCGGTCACGGCAATAGTTACGACATCGTTTCTCTTTCCTTCCACTTGCCAGTACATCGCACTCGCTCGCTCTCTCTGAATCGCTTAACCAGACCCTCATCACTTATGACTGGTTAGGATGCGTTATCCAATGTAAGTGGAGAAGTGTCAGACAGGAAAATAACAACACCATTGCGCCACGGCGTTGTCGCTTCCGATTTACTCGAACCGCATAAACGCATCGCATGTGAGCATAAACCACGTGCTTGTAGTGTACAGACCATTTAATCGCCGTCCTCCGGGGCGCCCACTTTCAAGGAACGTTTCGATACTGCGACAGATTTATCACAATGGCTTGACGAGGCGCGACATAATATAACAGTTGTTTGTCAATGAGTCAAACGAGGTAAGCATTTCTGCTGTATTGCCCACCATGATTGTTAGCACCCGTGTGAAAAAAAAAAAAAAATCCCTCCACGAGAAATGCATTCTGAATTAACTTATAAAACAACCACGATTAAAGAAAGAAGGTCGTCAGGTCACATACTCGTCAGAAGCTCGTAAGCTTACATCGAACTAGGAAGTATCAGCTCGACGTTGTCGTGTTACCACTCTGTTATTCGAGAGTTTTAGCACAGTGGAGACGAACTAGCCTGCCCGACACCGGCTGCATGTTTGTATAGCGGCTCCACCCCGTTCCTCCCACAGCGGGTGCGCAGATGCCGTCCAGTAATCCGGTATACGTCTGCGCTAATGCGTCTCCGCTATGCTACAACTCTCTAATAAAAACTTTTAGCACAGTGGAGACATATACTAGAGTAGACATATACCGGTTTTACCGGACGCCTGCTGCGCACGCGCAGTACGGGTAGGGCCAAGCGGGGACCATTAGGCGTGCGCAGCCGGCATCCGGTAAAACTGTAACGTTTACGCTAGCACGTCTCTTCTACGCTAAAAGTCGGTAGCAACTGCCTTCATGCCGATATGTAGCGGCGAACGGTACTTCCAGAGGCGTCATCTTGTGAAGCTCAGAGAAAAACTTCCATACTTCTCCCCTTTCCCTGTGCCGAAGATGTGGTAGGAAAAGCTGTAGCACAGGTGGTTATCAAAATAATAAGGAACCGCGAGTATCCTTAGCATGTCCCAAAGCATCCCTAAGCACTTAGCGTTTAATCGTGCCTCCGGGAAATGCATCTATAAAGAAAAACGTACAATGGGTTACTGGAAGCATCATCAGCCTAACTACGTCCACTGCAGCACAAAGGCCTTTTCCATCGATCTCTTGCCTGACCACCCTATATATCCCCATAAACTTCCTCCACTAGTGTTTCTTTCCAACATTGCTTTATTTTTCTTTATATTAGTTTTTAGCCCCACAGTTCAGCTTGGTGTGTTTATCTGCTCAATCATGCGCTGCAATTCCTCCGGTGAGTTAGTTAACGCAGCAATATAATCAGTAAATCGGAGGTTACTGAGGTGTTGTCCATGACTTATCTCAAGCTCTTCCCAATTTAACCGCCTGAATACCGCGTGTAAACATGCAGCGGACACCATCGGAGATATTGCGTCGCCTTGTCTTAGACCTTTCCAGATTGGTATTTCAACACTTTTCCTGAGATGGACTGCGGTCTCTGTGCAGACCCTGTACACATTTTCTAACATCTTTACTTACGCCTCTTTCACGCCCTGGTTGTGGAGTGCGTGCATGGCTGCTGACGTTTGGCTGAACCAGTTATTTTTTTGTAAGCTATATTGAAATTTATATATAAGGGCTGATTATATTCCGCGCATTTCCCTACAACCTGAATGACGGTGTGAATATCGTCTATAGCCAACTGGTCTTTCGAAAACCATCTTGTTTTTATGGTCGATTCAAAGCTAAGGCAGCTCTGAATCTATTATCGAATGCCTTAGTAGGTACTTATTGGAACAATTAATACTGTACACTGCCCGTTATTTTTCAGGCATTGTAGTAGATCTCTTCTCTAATAGAATAATAAAAGCATTTTTCCCTGCTTCCGATGCACTTGTGGTCATGAGGCATTGCGCATAAATGATGGCAAGTTTTTTTAGCATATAATGCTTCCTCCATTCTTCCACAGATCTGCCGTTACTTGATCCTTCCTCGTCACTTCTCCCCTCTGCATTGTTTGCACCACTCTCATTGCTTCTCCTTTCGCTACCAGCGGGATATCCATTTTCTCGGTACCTTTACTTCTGCCATTAGTGCCACAGTTACGTCGGCTACGTTAAACTTATCCAAATTGCTAATGGTATGGTCCTCCTTGCCCCTTCTGCTACGTCACTGAGCATATACAAGGACACATATATGTGCATTATAACGGGGCGTTTCACGGAAACATATATTCTAACGAAGCAATCTTGTTCGTGTACTTAATCTCACGGAGGCTACAACAGAAGCCCGTAAATTTCATCCAGGCTATAGCTTGTTCCTCAAGGCCCATCTGAATAACTCCGGACATCAGGAAAGTGCTAAGGTTGGCCCCGCGAACTCCTCCCGTGTAAAAAGACGATGACGAAGAGAAAAGAAAAAAATCACTACAAATATCGCCCAAGTGTCAATGGCCGGCCACACACTGGAAGCCACCAGGACTTTCTCTAACCCGCGTCGTGAACGACAAAACGGAATACGCGACGAATTGCCGCACAGTCCGGCCCCCGAGGGTTTGTACACGCTTGCTTCATGTATATATATACATATACTCTACACCGGGTTGATGTGCTCGCCTGTTTTTTCGTATATACAGCAGAGGCACCAGCGTCGCAATGGCCGCTGAAGGAGCGGACCAGTCCTGGCCCCGGGGGCTTGGTCTGGTCGGTCGTTTCGCAACTGCGTACGCCCTCCCGACATCAGGCCATGGACCGCGCATGTGTCCGGGCGGCAGAGACGGAACTCGCTCGATGCCGCGACGCGTAGATCTGCGGCGAAGAAGAAGACGACGGGGACGCGAAGCGCTTTCTCCTGGCCAGAGGCGCGCGGGCCCCCATCCATCACAGCCGCTGGCTGCCCGCTTTCTCTCTCCCCTTCTTGCGGTGCGTGGCCATCATTGCGGAAGCCGTCGGAATAACGAACACCGACTTCGATTAACCGGGACGTGCTTGCACGCGTAGGGCCACTGTCCGGCATGCATACGCGCCATCCCCTAGATGGCGCGACTTGTGGCGCAACCGTCGTCCTCGGTCGACGGCCCATTCACTTGGCCTCCCGCGGGCCAATTAAATTTGCTGTGACGCGCTGGTCGGCGCCCAGCGGGGATTCGTCGTGGAAACGCGTTGTTATCGATTGGCACGAATCGGCGGCGTGGATGGCTCATTCGCTTCTTTTCATCGTCCCAGGGGGGCAATTAAATTTGCGAACTTCGTGTCGACGGCTCTGTGGTGCCAATGCCTTATTGATTGGTGGGCCGGACAATGTGTGTCGCTTTGGCCCTCGACCGCGAGGGTGCGATTAGATTCGAGACGGCCCGGTCAGCTGCCCGGGAAGAACAGGTCCCCGCTGTCCTCTTTGCTTTCTTCCTTCGAATGAGGTACCTAATCAGGATGTACCGCTGCCTCGACAGTTAAAACTCCTGAAGTGAAATTATTTGTTCGCCCAAAACTTTATTTTGCCGACATAACTACGGGGAGCCACCAGAGGTACTCGAAAGTAGGTATCCTTTCGGTATACTTAAGTAGGGGTGTGCGAATAGTACTTTCGAACAGCACTAGAACACACGCATCCCCTTGCACTTTTTTCCTTGAACATCTTCTCTGTAAATGTGCACAGATGCAGGACGCGTCAGAAGTTCCCAGGACACAGGATCTGTTTTTGAGCAACGTGGTGGGTCAGTTACGACACCCTCGAACCTCAAAATTCATCTACGGAGTAGCAGCAGAAGCTACATTCTCACCCCTGAGAACCTTCGTAGTTTCACAGGCGTCTTAAGTCTCAGAATATACGGCTGAAAAGCAGACCCTGCAGCCTGGGAACTTTTGACGCCCCCTGAGGGCGCTTAAAAAAGCGTTGCTTGCATGGAGGATTTGGTGTACACGAAGTTTTCTATTTCCTTCGTGAGAAGAATCAAGCCGTTACCTTTTCTATGCAACATGCGCGCCTCCCAACGGTTCTCTCTCGAAATTCTCCGGGGCAGTTGAGCGTGGTAGCGTAATTGCGCGGAGGGCCCTGAATGATAGAAGCGAGGTTCGTTTCACGGTCATCCGTGCAGCGCTTGGTCATTCGTCACGCCTTACGACTCTTTTAAACGCCCCTCCGAGAGCTCTGGAAAAGGTTCCAACGCGTGAGACCTCCTCAACGTCCCCCAGAAAAAACAAGGAAATGAACGAGAGTATTGTCGTAATTTTAGCTCAGAACGCCGCACGCTGAACGCAATATATATATACATTGCCCACACGCAAGCGAAGTAAATCGGTTAGCGTATTACATCTCATTAGGCCTCTCTTCTGTTCAAGACGGGCCCAACAGCTAGCGGCCGGCAGTTTATCCACGGTGCTTGTGGCGCACTCGCTCTTCAAGTGCGCTACGTTCAGCTCTGTTGCGCTCGGGGCAAATTTCTGCAGGTGCTATAAGCGTGGCAGACAGAAGTGAAAAGAGATTCTCGCTACTGGACGGCACATCGCTCCCAGGCAACCAAACACAACCATAAACAGAAAAGGGGGGGCGGGTTGTGCTGAGTATGCGAGACCAGCACTCAGGGATATATATATAATATAAGATGGAGTCACAACTTTGCGATTATCTTCATTTAATACTGACAGTTTCGAACGGAAGACCGTCCTTCCTCAGGTGTGTATACCCTGAGGAAGGACGGTCCTCCGTTCGAAACTGTCAGTATTAAATGAAGATAATCGCAAAGTTGTGACCCCTTCTTCTACAAGTCTTCCTGGCCCATTGAACGATAAGACCTGCTGCAACTACTATATATATATATATATATATATATATATATATATATATATATATATATATATATATATATATATATATATATATATATATATATATATATATATATATATATAAGACGCCACCTTTGCACTAGCACAGTGTGAGCCCATCTCAACCTGTACGTACGTCGAATCACAACGACGCCGCCCGGTCCGCGCTGACAAACAGCCGCTCGCAACGCGTGGCACGTGATGGAGTCGCTTTGGCGGCGATGGCATCTCCAGCGGTCGTGCACCTACGCATGCGCTCTCCACTCCACTCGGCCGCCGCCGGCTACCGTTCATTACAGAGCCGGCAGACAGCCAGCCAGCCAGCGACAACCGCGGTCCCGGATTACCTCACCATACCACCACAACCGTAGCCACTCCTTTGCAAGACCACACTGCGTACCGGGTAGAAAGGCGTATAAGAGCAAAAGAGCGAGAGTGCTGCTGCTGCCGCGCATGCAAGCCGCGGATGTGCATGTATATATAATACACCATACGCACGACTCGCGCGCGGGGAGTGACAGGGCAGGCTAGAGGACGAGGGAGAGACGGAGAGATTTGGGGAGGAGAAGAGGAGGAGTGAAAGTGAACGCCACGCACAGACGAACGACGCGAGGCCGGAGAGCGGTGGCGAAGGCGGGTATTTCGAAACGGGCGCGTCAAGTGGATGCAAAGCGGTGGTGGACGCGGGGAGCTGCAGTTCTTCTTCAGAAATGAACCCCGCGCGCTCTGCGGGGCAGCGGCACCTCCGCGTGCATCAGCAGTTGAGGCGCAGGGAGGAGAAAGAAAGAAAGAAAGTAAGAAAGAAGGAAAGAAAGAGCACGAGGATGCAGAACGAGCGTGTACAAGCGTGGCTACGGCGAGGCGAGGCCCATCTGCGGAGCGGCAGCGTCATCTGCATGTGTCTCGCACGCGCCGACTGCTTCGACCAAACCTCTCTCTCTCTCTCTCTCACTCCCTTTCCTCGGCGGCGAATAAGAGGTCCTCGCCCTCGTCTTCAACACGGCAGCCGAGGGGCAGCACAAGGAACGAGCGAGATGGACGCACCATCCACAACTTGCCGAAGGTGCAGCAGGTTTGCTGCCTGTTTTACCTGGGCGCCTTGACTTTTCTTTACACCCCCCCCCCCCCCTCCCCTCATCCCCCCATCCTTACATTATTTCGCTTCTCTCGTTACTTCTGGCAGTTTTCCTAGTAGCATTGCCGTTCACGTATACGGAATAAAATGGGGATTATTTCACACAGAAACGGCTTTCCTTATTGTTTCTATTCCCTTTCTTTCCTCTCACACTTTCTAGCAGAGCGTATCTTTATTTCGCCGAATCCCGCGAACTAAGAGGGCGAAAACGAGAAAAGAAAGCGTGATTTGTGTTGGGCGTCTCGGAGGCGAGAGAAGGCAGCTAGCTCGGAGGCACACCGCTGCCGCATCCGAAAACGTGCATGGCGTGTCTACAACACAACGACCCCCAACCCGCAATCCCGCAATTGCCGAGGAAGACCAGCGCGCACTTCAGCCAGCTATAGAAACTACTGCGCGCGGCCGTTGACTTCGCCTTCTATCGCTTGATGGCGCTCGTTCCTTTGGAAAGAGGCCGCCGGCACGCGTTACCCATTGAAAAAGGCACAGCTCTATAACAAGCAAGATGAAACTGTAAGGAGTCCGGAGTGGGTGTTGTAGCCATAAGAAAGAGACGTCAAAGAGCCTCGGAGATCTGAGACGGTGTGAGTCGTTCCTTGTTACCAGCGGGCACCAAAAAATAAATAAATAAAGCGCGAGCTAGCCGCCCCGCGTGCGCGGTTGTAGTCTCGGCGGCGTTCTAAACGTCAATGCCAAGCGAAGTAGTGGCCAAGCTCGTTAGAGTTGGCCACTGTTTATTGCAATGGCGATATGCTGAGCGGCACGGAGTGGACGATATATCTCCAGTTCGTAGCAAAACTCCGCCCGTTCCTCTCTCTGTAGAGGAGGTCTAAATGAGAGCGTGCGGTCTCCTTATCGTCGCAAGCGAGAGGAGATAAGTCCCTCGATCCCAGAAACAAAAGCGTATAGTATAGACAGCCCCGCAGATACAGATCATTACAGATTGCGCGCGGAGCGCCATATCGACAAACGCGCAGCCGCTAGAGCGCCCCCTACGAAGGGACAAAAAGAAAAGACGTATGAGTTCCCTTGAGTAGCCACTTGTCCAATGCGAGAGCGTGTGCATGAAAAGCCGGGCGGACTCAAACAGGCAACGCCTCGAAGATAACGGCCTAAATAATAACGCAACAGCGCTGTCCGGAAATGCGTGCCCGCTGATGTAATGGCGTTTCGAGGAATCCAATCGAGCGCGTATAGACGCGGCAGCGGCGGTGATCACTTCTTTCTTTTATTACATTTTTGCGCTCCCTAGCGATCGGGTTCTCTCCTAGAGTACGGAGATTGAATTTCAAGCGAGTCGAGACGGCATCCGCGGATAACTATCGGCCGCTGCCCTTCGCCGTTTTTACCACAGGGGAGAGAGCATGCTACAGAACGCCGGCGCGTGCTTCACTTCAAAAGCTGCCGCAGGGGAGTGCTGTACACAGCAGTCGGGCATGGCGAACCTGGACTCGGTTCAACTCTCCCGGTGGTTTTTTACCTAAGCTGTGCAGTTGACGCGCGAGAGAAAAAAAAAATCTAAGAAAGTAGGCAGAACTCCGAAGAACCGCATCCTCTTTACGTATTCCCCGCAAGTACACTCGCGACTCCGCAGTGGGTGGCTGCAAAGGTGTGCGACGCTCTGGGCGTAAAAACGCGATTCTGGCAGCAAAATATCCCCGGCCAACCCGCACCTACTTCCTCCTGTACAGGACTCGTGTTGTTTGGCTGCGTCAAGAACTGGCTGTCGTGTTTCTGCGGGACGACAAGGAGAAAAAAAATAAAGAGGGAAAAAAGGGGGGAGGGTCTTTTCTTTATCGCCTCGTAAAGTGAAATGTGACGCCAAGTGGCCGCACTTCTGGCGGGTCGAGCGAAATGCGGAGACGGGGAGACACGTTGTATGATGTCCCGCGAGAAGCAAGCTTGCCTTCGTACATGACTCGCATTGCAGCCTAAACGGGTGCGGCTCATGCATGACCAGGCTGTAGAGGACGCGCTCGACCGCTGGAAGTGACATAAAACTAAGGGGGCAACGATCTCCCGTGTACCCAGGGTACGCAGTAACGAGCGTTTCCGCAATCATTAACAGAAAACGAAAGAAGAAAGGAAAAAATTACCCTGATCTCCTCGATCGCGGCTACGCACTCCGATTAGAGAAATGGTTTGGTTTATTGGGGTTGCACGTCCCAAAGCAACTCAGGCTATGAGGGACGCCGCAGTGAAGGACTCCGGAAATTTCGACCACCTGGGGTTCAATGGCATCGCACAGTACACGGGTCTCTAGAGTTTCGGCTTCATCGAAATTCGGCCGCCGCGGCCGGGATCGAACCCGCGTCTTTCGGGACAGCAGCCGAGCGCCGTAACCACTGAGCCACCGCGGTGGGCGAGTGAACGCAGTGAATAAATAGGCGCTGTTTGGAGACCTTGTGCGCGTTAAGAAGACAGAAGTAATACCGAGAGGGTGACTGACTTACGAAATGCTTATCATTTAGGCACTGCGGAAGAAACATCACAATAATAATTAAAAAAGATGTGGGGAACGCCCTTGTATCGGCCGTTACCTTCCCTGCTTTCTTTCCCTCACCCTTTTTCGGTGTATGGACACCTGGGCGTGTAATAATTTTTAGACCAATAAACGGCTGCGGAAAAGAATGGCGGTCGATTTGCGCACTTAAGCCGAATGTGAATTATAATTGAGCCAGCACTTCGGTTTTTACGTTGGTTTCGGTTCCAGGCTCGCTTTGCAAGGTCCGGCAGGTTTCAGACGAAGACCGGCGAAATCGGCGAATCCGCCTTAAGGGTACGACGCGTAAGTGTTAATGGGTTAATGCCCATATACGCGGAATGCGGAATTGGTGGCGCTGTGAGCGGTTAAGCGTTAAGGCTAAGCAGTTAGGGTTAAGCGTTATATGAAGGTGAAAGAAAGAACACTGTCTCCGTCTACAAGCCGCTAAAGGGAGCCAGGTACTTAACATTTAGAGAGAACGAAGAATCCGTGTTCAAAGCTTCCCCTCCCTGCATGGCGCCCTTGCAAGCGGGCACTGCAAGCGTCCACTGGAAGTGCAAGATGCCGTCGTGAAACCTATACTTACAAAGAGAAAGTTCTGCCAGCCCTCAGCAGAGACTGCCCATACTTCTGCCCCGTTTGCGAGCGCCGTTGTAATTGTCTCATTTCCCGCCATACGTTCTGCCGCGCTGCTCCATATGTCCTCACTTAGGGCGTGTCCTTCGAGGAAAAACGTGACAGAGACCGACCTCGCTCCGAGAGAGAAAAAAAAAAAAGATTAAGAAAACGGTGAGAGACGCCGCTCGTCGAGGCCGAACTTGTACGCGGCAGTATTTTAATTGAATGCCTCCGCGTACTCACGCACAAATGCTATCTTGAGAGAGGGAGGGCACACAAAGCCAGTGCTGCTTTCGTTGTCAAAAAAAGAAAAAAGAAAGAAGCGGAATAGTATTGAAGGCCACACAGCAGCGGACCGAGCTATCCCCGACTTCCAGTTTTATTTGTTTCAGAGTGGCCGTTCGGCATTCGTCGGTAATGACCTTCAAAGAACGAGTGACGAGGAGCCGGCGGTGCAGAGCCGGCCGGCAGGGAGCGTTGCTTAAGCTTTAGATGCGCTGCCAAGACAGCGAAACTGGCAAGCGGCACTGCTTACTTGCGTGCACGTACCGCAGCGACTAATGACCCAAAGCCGCTTTGTACGTTTGCGCAACAGACGGAATTCATTTCGTTTCGTGTCCACGGTATCCCATGAGCCCGCGAATTCCCAACGTCGATACTCACGAATGTGAAGAATCTCGGAGAACAACCTAAGGCAGGGAAAGCGCTGTCCAGTATAAGGTGAAACAACTCATTCCCCCTAAAAATGCACGGCTTCTTTTCACGGCATTATATACCACCATTAATGTGCTAGACAAGGAATGATCAAAGCGTATACAAAGCCGGCATCGGGAAGAAGTCAGATGTTTTCAGAGTAATTACCTTGTTTTTGGTACTGAAGGTTACATTTGATTAAATCAAAGCCCGCACGCGCGAAATCGCAAGCACCTAAAATTGCGTACAACGCTCACCGATGTACTACACTTTTCTAGGGTAAATGGAGCACTAAACTTGCACGGGAGGTTCTTTAGGGTTTTTTTTTTTTTTGTATGTCGAGTGTTGGCTCAGGGAGTAAAAGGAGATAATTATATAAAATGGAGCAGGTTTTCCGAATTAATCAGGTCAAAAGCGTGAACTGCTGGGCGAGTTTGTTAATGTTTTAGCAAAACAAAAAACACCTAAAAACTAAACGACGCAGGACCAGAAAAGGCCCGCGCACGCGCTGGTGGCTGGAATTAAAATAAGACAAAGAATTAAGTCAAACAGGGAACAATGATGAGGCCGCTCCCTTATAAAAATGGTCGGTAGAGTCTACAGATTTTTTATAGACTCTTTTGCCTTCCCATAGATATTTCATCTGGCTATTCACAATATATAGACAAAAGTCTACTAAAGTGCATGGTCATAAATCTATAGACTGTCTATAGATGTCTATAGACTGGATACATGATTTGTATTGACTCTAGACTATTCTTCAGGATTTGTCAATAGAGAGTGCATATATACTTGATAGACAGAACTCGATGGACAATCTATAGACTGTCTCACGAATTTTTGTAAGGGCTATTCACAAAACTAGCACGGCTTCTCTATCATGTGCGCAAAGCGGTACATCCTAGATACATCCACTCGTTTTTGCATCAAAGTTGACACCACCCTATCATCAGGACGAACACCAGCGCTGAAGAGGATATTGCCACGTATCATTGCAGTGTGTGTTCGTTCACGCTCAAGGCAGCAGGAAAGGGTCGTTATCACTTTTCTTCGTGGCGCGAGAAGCGACCAGACTAATCTCGATTGTTCGCAGCCATGAAAGGCTGCATCTAGGTTTTTCCAGATTACCGTAGATGATCTTGACCTGTTATCTGGAAGTTTCCTTGCCGGCTTTAAATTGAGCGATGCCGCGAGCAGCGGACATTCCTAGTTCGAAGATTGACGAGCACGCTTGTTGCTTACGCCGCCACCGAGTGATCCAGTTCTTTTGCGGGCGCAAGTCAGCCCAAATAAAGAGCTTCGTTTGCAAGTCTTTCTTGTGTCTTCCTGACCACTGGACTGCCGTCACTACAACGTGACATATGGTGGAGGTGCTGGGTAGCCTTCCAGGTACCGGACAACCCCTGCAAGTCGTGACGCCAGCCCTTTGAGTTATTCACCAGAAGACCTGACTCCAGTCTACCACGCAGCCTCTTGAGCCTCCAGCCATGACTTACGCCGCAGCAGTGCGCCGTCCTGTACCTCGACGACGGGACACAAGCCCTTATCGCCCTTAGCCAGCTGCGCTGGAGCCCCGCCTTCTCGCCCCAACTCGCCCGTCCTACGAGCGTCGCACACGGCCAAGGAAATGCGAGGAGTGGAGAACACCCGACCAGCGCCGCCCACTATGCTTCCACTGTGGAGAAGCCGGTCACATTTTCCGGTACTGCCCATACAGGAGAATGGGCATCCGAGGGTTCCCTTACGACGACCCACAACCCCGACCCGGCCAGCGACCAGCGAAATCGAGGATTTTTTGCGTCGGGAAGGATACTCATCGCCGAGCCGCCTATCGTGTTCTCCGTCGCCATCGTCACCGCGCTATGTATCTCCTAGCCGAGGCTACGCAGTGCGTCGACGCTTCTCCAGCCCCCGAAGATTATCCTGAATAAAGCAGCCTCTGGAGGTGAGTTTGCTTCTGAGCGCAAGAACTAAGACCCTCCATCGACGAAAACAGAAGACCATGCCCCCTACGACGACGACGAACCCTACGACAACGACGACCCCTACGAAGACGACGACCCCTACGAAGACGACCACTCCTACGAAGACGACGACCCCTACGACGACGACGACCCCTACGACGACGACGACCCCTACGACGACGACGACCCCTACGATGACGACGATCCCTACGACGACGACGACTACTACGACGACAAAAACTACGACAACACCGACGACGGCGACGACACGGCCAGACTTGAAGCTTTTACCGCTGCCCTTACACCTTATTAGGAACGTTAAAGGAATCTAAGCTGTAGAAGCATTCTCCGTGTTTAATTTCATTTTAAAGCATCGAGACGATGCTTCTTTGGAAAGGGGGTAATGCCACGTATCATTGCAGTGTGTGTTCGTTCACGCTCAAGGCAGCAGGAAAGGGTCGTTATCACTTTTCTTCGTGGCGCGAGAAGCGACCAGACTAATCTCGATTGTTCGCAGCCATGAAAGGCTGCATCTAGGTTTTTCCAGATTACCGTAGATGATCTTGACCTGTTATCTGGAAGTTTCCTTGCCGGCTTTAAATTGAGCGATGCCGCGAGCAGCGGACATTCCTAGTTCGAAGATTGACGAGCACGCTTGTTGCTTACGCCGCCACCGAGTGATCCAGTTCTTTTGCGGGCGCAAGTCAGCCCAAATAAAGAGCTTCGTTTGCAAGTCTTTCTTGTGTCTTCCTGACCACTGGACTGCCGTCACTACAACGTGACAATATAGATACATCAAAATATCCCTTCCCAAGAATTGGCACGACTGCTAACGAAGAAGGTGGTTATTACTCAGCATGCCGGACATGTCAGGGAGAAAGAGGAGACGGCTCTGGCCACAGTTACACCTCTTCGAGGAGGCCAAAAGTTTCCGCCAACGCTTCAGCCGCGATTAGTTATATCTCGTCCCTAAACCAGCCCGTTGGAAGTCTCGGCGAGGAGCACATGTATGATTTCAATGGAGGGCTTGGAAAACGCCCTGACAAGCACTGCTTATTGGCATAAGGGCTTTTTTAAAGAAATCAACGCAATATTGTCTTTGCATTTTTGGCTGTAACGTTGGTTTTCCACTCACAATGAACTTCGGCCAAACGAACAGAATCCGCGCGTCTGTAAGGTTGGTTATAAGTGGACTTGACTGTAGCCCCGAACGGGGTTCGAACCCACGGCGGAGCGAGCAGATGAGCTTTGCTTGCCGTTGCTTTAGACCACTTGGCCATCGACGCTTATTTTTCTTTAATACATGAGAAAACTGCCGAGAAATGAAAGATTCGAACATATAAATTCGTGCCGCAAAACATCGGGCTGCATAAAACGAGCCCGCCGTACCTCCGCGTTTCACCAACATTACAAACATAAAAAAAGAAATCTGTGGCTTAGCTTGGTTAAGCCCGGTAATTGCGAAAGCAATATCCGTACGTACGCCATGGTAAAGCTCGTAGTGTAGCGTGTGGTGGTGATTGTGGTTAGACTTGTGGTGATGCATCGGTTATACAATCCAATTCAATCCAATCCAATGCAATCCATTCCAATTCAATCCACTCCTATCCAATGTAATCTAATCTAATGTAATCTAATCCAATCCAATCTAATCCAATGTAATGCAATCAAGGTCAAATGAAGGTCAATGGTGGTCCCCGCCGCGGCGCGATGGTGGCCACCGGCCGCGGCACGCAACGGCATTAAAGTGCAAGTAGTATTGCTTTCGCAATAAAAATTCTGAGAGGCGTACGCATTCGTCAAGACGGTGCAGCAAGCTATTGTATTGTACTTTGGATATCGTTGTCTTCACCAACTTTCATCCGCCTCCAAACTCAAAAGCACACGGGCACTTACACCCCCCCTCCCCCAACCCGAAAAAAAAAAAGAGCGCAAGGAAGCGCTATCTGACGGGCATGGGGCCCGTCACAGGGAATGGCGGGAGATTTGAACCATGGTATATGGGTAAAAACCACTCCCCAAAAACATGCACCCTTACACCATGAGGGTAGAAGAAAAGCACGAGCCAAAGCCTTACATAACAAATACAGACAGTGCGCTGGAACCCTTTATGTAGATGCGGCAGAATACAAACATACCAATGCCTTTGCAATTGTGGTTGTGAACGAGAATGGTGACCACATCGTCTCGGCGACAATCAAAACGAAATCCTCTGAAACGGCAGAAGAGGCGGCTATAGCCATCGCCCTAGCGCATACCCAAGGGAGCATCATCCTCAGCGATTCCAAAATGGGTATCAATAATTTCGCTAAAGGGCGAAGTACAAACACCTCCCTTAGAATCCTTAACGCAACCAAATTCTCACCAAATTATTCCGAATTGATATGGGTCCCAGCCCATTCGGGGAATCCGGGGAACGAGGCAGCCCACAACAAAGCCCGAGGTTTCGTCGACCGGGCAGTGGATGAGTCTGGCTCCCTGAATTTCACGAAGGACTCCATGATCACACATCATGATCTCACCAATCATTTTAAACTAGAGAGGAGAATTTTTCCCCCTCCAGACAAAAGACTTACTAAAGAACAAGAGGTTACGTGGCGTCGTCTACAGACGAGATCGATACGCACCCCATCACTCCTCGCGCACATTTATCCAGATCTTTACAACCCAAACTGCAAACACTGTGGCCAACGTGCTACCTACGATCACATCCTGTGGGACTGCAAAATAGAGCCACCTCCGGGTGATCTAGTTACAGCTCCTTCTCTCGAGCGGTGGGAGACCGTGCTGGCTAGCTCTGACCCCAGAACGCAAGTTTTGGCGGTGGAGCGGGCTGACAAAGTCGTCGAGGGCTATGTACTCTCGACCACTTAACGCGACCTCTTGCCAAGCTCTTTCCGGCGAATAAAATGTTTTCCAATCAATCAGCTTATATTGTCGCGGGTATGAACGAATTCAGTTCAACACACAGCGCTCACAAAACCGCAACCCGCATGCTAACGCACAGCCCTCCCATCGAACGCATTGATCACCCTTGAATTTTTAATGCGGCAGAATTACACCCCCATGTCGAGAAAAACTCTCCGTAGATGTCGTCCTTTGAAGCCTAAGCATAAAAAAAAAAAAATACAGGCTGGAGCGGGACTGAAACCCGCGGTAGAGCGAACAGGTCATCTTCGTTTGACGCTGCTCTGACTATTCGGCCATCGCCACTTATTTTGCTGCCAACAAAATTGTGCAATAGTACACAAGAACCGCCCGAACTTGTGACTTTGATTATTTCAATACATTTTACAATTGGTTCCATAAATATTTTCTAACTGCTCATGCGTCAAGATTTGCGTGGCGCACCGCCATCCTGCTCTTCCATATATCCGGCAATCCCAGCCTCTCGTCCAGCGTGTATTGTTGTTGTTGCTGTTGACCTCTGAAGGCATGTTCACATGTTAAACTGCCAGCCTCTCGCGCTGTGGTTGATTGGCCACAAATAAAGATACACATACTCACAACGGGGGCGTGGTCAAGACACAGGCGGTGAACTGCTGGAAACAGGAGCGTTGTGCTTTGCATATCGTTGTCTTCAACTTTCAACCGTTTCCAAACTCAAAAACACGCGGGCACATGAACACAAGAGACTATAGGTGCTGTCCTGTATTCTTCCTGTATATATATACTGCGCTTCTAAGACACCGTATTTCGTCGCCCCGCACGTTTCGGCCAGAAAGTCTTCAAATGGGGCGAACCGCCTTTTCGATGCAGTTGGTAACACGCACAAAAAAAAATTGTCCATAAATTAGGAGACGTCGCCTTCCCATAAATTTCACAAAGGTGAAGGAGACCGGGCACGTTTCATGAGGGGGGAAAAGCAGGGATAGAGAGAGAGAAAAAAAACTGAGCTCCACCCCTATAAGACCTCCGCTCAGCGTATACGCGCGCCGTAGATCGGAGACAGGGCTGTGAGCTTCGATAACAAATTCTGGTCGCGCGAGCGGTTCCCGCTTGCTGCCCCACCGTATTATGCTCCCGTTCCCATATCGGGGATCATCGGCGCACCCATGATCGAGCGTTCGCCGCAAGCAAGGAATCGATGTTTTCAGCGAAACAGCAGGTGGGTGGGTAATACCTTTATTTATTCGTTTCTCGGGAAGCGAGAAGCACTATAGCCAGGCTACTAGAGCGGTAGAAGGAAAGAGTTCACAAGGCGCTCCGCACCAACAGCGTACCCTTTACTCTGGCGACTGTCCCGAAAAGAAAACAAACAAAAAAGGAATATTAAGAAGACGGGGGAACGATGAATTCCGCGTGTCGCGCGGGTTTTTACCCCTGGCCGAGCAGGCAGCAGGTATGCGGCCTATCTTGTAGTGCACGGTGTCCGGGTGTAGAACATGTCCACAGCCAAGCGGCAGCCGGGGGCCACCCACGAAGCGGCGGCTTCTGCGCCGATGAGGGGCGAAGGCCGCTGGTCTTCGACACTGGTGGCCGCTGTAGCCGTTTCGCATTGCATGCAATTGAAGAACAGTTTTGTTCTCTGCCCTTTCTTTTGTTGGATCTTCACACTGTACGGTGCATATAGCTCTAATCCTCTCCGATCTATCCAATATTTTCTCTTCACCGCTACCAAAAGAGCGCTTTTTTTTTTTGACTGATTGAATCCTGGCAGTTTTAAGGCGAAAGAAAGCCTTTAATGCCTCATGCTGTCGTTAGCAATCCGTGTCGGCAGCCGTGTCTGCGTCCGTGTCGGCAGCCGTGTCGACAGATGTGTCCGCGTTTTAACGGGTGTCCACCGAGAATGCGAGACAGTTACTGCGTAATTTCCTTTCCTCAAATACAATTTTCAGTTTCTTCATTACGGCCCCTCTTTCACGGTGCGGTTAAGGTGTGAACCGAGATGACTGAGAATTACAGCGCCATTTTCTTTCCTCAAAAAGCGTTGCGTTCAAAGGGCAAGGCATCGCGCCGAACGGATGGTGGCGTTCCGTGGACTCCCTGGGAGCGCTACAACACGCTGTCGCGTTCCACTCATAAAGGCGAAGCTTAAGCGCCATTAATTAGCAGTCAATTAGTGCTGAGTGATTAATCAGTAATTAGCCATTCATTAGTAATTTGTCATTACTTCGTGATCAATTATGTGTGACGTCATCCAGTGGTGACGTCACCAGTTCCACATAGGCAAAGTTGTGCGGAAAACGCTTTCGCCTCTATACGCACTTTAGACAGTCAAAGTGCCCGCTGAATTTTTTTGTTCATGACCATGGCACTGTAAGAGCTGTGTCTATTTTTATGCGAAGCATACTAAAATAGCCCAACCCAGCTCCTCGAGCGCGGCGGTGTCGTTACCATTGACCTTTCGTGACCTCCATGTCATAGCACGTGATGCGTGACGTCACAGCAGATGAAAAACGGGGGCCCAACTCGCGCCGTCGCGCGAGGCGTCGTGACCAAGGATGACCACGTGGTGCGTGACGTCACAGCAATGGGAAACGGGGGCCCAGCTCGCGCCGTCGCGCGAGGCGTCGCGACCAAGGAGGACCACGTGATGCGTGACGTAACGACATAGGAGAAACGGGGCCCCAGCTCGCGCCGTCGCGCGAGGCGTCGCGACCAATGTGTTTCCTGCTTCTGCCGCTAGGTGCGCTGTAGTGAACACGTGATGCTGGAGCGGCGGTATACAAGGGGGTGCGCCTGCCTCTGCTAGGCGTACACGGGATAGAGATGCCTCCTGGAGACAGGGCTGCTCGTTGGAATGAGAAGCAAAAGTTGCGGCGTGCTACAGAGACTGATGAAGAGCGTGAAGAACGTCTAGCCAAGCGGCGTGCTCGATATGCAACACGGCGACAATATGCTTCGCATCTGACTAGGCTTAACCTAAGCTAAGCCTCAGCCATTTTTTTATTTTAACGTGTGTTAATTCTGCTCCCGGTTTTGTGGACGCTTGTTGTACTTTTTTTCTATAGTCTTCTTGCTACAGCGCATCGTAAGAGCCTGAAAAAAAAATGCCGATGATTACGTTATTTCCTAATGCGAAATTTGAGCGGAGCTCAATCAGCTGTTTCAGCTTTTCGATAGATTGAGGCAAAGAATTCGAGCAAGACATGTATGTACAATTACAGACAACTTGTTATTTTTCACACATATTCCTTCTTCAAGAAACACTTCACTAACAGTTCTTAAACTGTAATGAAGGAAGCTTTGTGGTCAGAGAAATAGATGGATATATGCTCGACTTGCTGCACCAATGCCTGGTTCTCAAAGACGAGGTCTATGCAAGTATTTCGCGAGGTTAGCGGTGGGAGGCGTTACGAGCCAAAGGAACGGGTTGCTCTCCCGCATAAGTGGTAAGAAATTCCTGTTTGTCTTTATATGTACGTTAATGTCCCCACCCACCCTGTCACCCTGGCAGGTGGCAGTTAATGGCTGATCGCGAGAGTTCGCTCACCGTTGTCAGCGCTAACGCATGCTGCCCACATCTCTCCCATCACCCCACGTACCCATAAGCGCGATTCAGGCGTCCAATGAATTAATGAATGATTGGCTATTAAGAAATGAAAGACGCGGTAACAAACACTTCTCGTGGGCACCTCGACCGCGCCGTGAAGGAATGGAGGAAGGTGGGAGTGAAAGAAGAAAGAGAGCCTCGTCTAGTGACCCAGGGAGCCAGTTATGCGCACTTCCTTTCCTTAAAATGATCGGAGTGTAAAACGTTGTTAACGTCAACGCCAATGAACGCAATGAACGCCGACGGCCTATGGCTTCAGCGCAGTGTTTCTGGCACAACGTTGTCAATGCCTGCAGCCCACATCTCTCTCTCTCTCTTTCTCTCTCTCTCATCACCCCACGTGCCTATAAGCGCGATTCAGGCGTCCACTGACCCAGGGAGACAGTTATGCGCGCTTCCTTTTCTTAAAATGATCCGAGTGTAAAACGTTGTTAACGCCAACGCCAATGAACACAACGAGCGCCGCGTTTTGTGGCACAACGTTGTCAATGCCAACGCATGCAGCGCCCATCTGTCACTACCGCCACGTAACTTAAAGCACGTCTGAGGTGTCCACTGCTCCAAGAGGGCAGTTATGCGCCTTACCTTTGCTTACCAAGCTCCCGCTCCATTGGTTTCGCAGCTTAAAGCGCGTCTAAGGCATCCACTGTCCCAAGGGGCCAGTTATGCGCCTCTCTTTTGCTTTCGAAGTTCAAAGTCATTTGAAGGTGAAACTTGGGTCCATTTTGGAGGCTTTCGCTTCAATAAAGCAAATAGGTAACCGAGGCATATGTTACAGCCGCTGTCGTCGCTTCGGCGGGCGCGGTTGTTACGACGCGCGTCTTGTCTTTCAATCTTTCACATCTTTGCCCGCCGCGGTGGCTGAGTGCTTAAGGCGCTCGGCTGCTGACTCGAAAGACGCGGGTTCGATCCCGGCCGCGGAGGCGGAGTTTCGACGGAGGCGGAATTCTAGAGGCCCGTGCACTGTGCGATGTAAGTGCATGTTAAAGAACCCCAGGTGGACGAAATTTCCGGAGCCCTTCACTACGGCATACCTCATAGCATGAACCGCTTTGGGACGTAAAACCCAATAAACCAACCTCTCTTTCTTCTTCTGCACGTGGAAGCGAGTGTGGCTCAGCCCGAGCCAGTGGGCAGGCCCATGCACTTTTCCTTTTCATCATGCCTACAGTGCCAACAACAGCAGCAGCAGCATGCTACAGGCCAGCTTTGTGCTACTTCCCCAGCTGTGTCTAATTGATACTGCAGCTACCACGCTTCTCACCCACTGCTGAAGATAAAAGGCAAGCTCTGGCGTCGTTTAGTGAAGATACGATTGATAAGTAAGGCGTTTTATGCGACGCTAATTTCTGATCATTAGCCCTTTGTATAAACTCAGCAGTGCGCCGACAAACAGACGACAGTATCTCGCCACTTTGCCTCGAAATCAACCGCTCGGCCTCCATGTTGTTGGCAAGCGGCCGCTACAGTAACCCCTATCGTTGTGTCGGAACAGATAAAGGTGTGAAGCCACGTCGCTTAATATGAGCTTGTAATTTTTTGTTCCAGCCGTTGAGCAGGTTTGTCTGGCAATTGATGATAGCCTACTGGACAGAAAAAATGCTTTTCACATTGAGCCGTTAAGAAAAAAAAAGAAAATGAGGGTGGGGGGCGGGGGGATTCTTGAAGCAACAGGTTGACTACGCTAGGTAAAGAGTTGCACGGTGGACCTAAACAACCTTCAAATGACAGTGGACACGTTAGTCGCGCTTTAAGCTACGAAACCGATGAACAGCGGGAGCTTTGAAAGCATATAGGAAAGGCGCATAACTGCAGCCCCCTTGGAACAGTGGACACCTCGACACCTCAGTCGTGCTTGAAGCTACGTGGCGGTAGTGACAGGTGCGCTGCAGGCGTTGGCATTAACAAAGTTGTGGCAGAAACGCGTCACTGACTGAGTGACAAAACTTTATTGCCCATAAGCGTAGGGGATTGAGGCAAGTTATAGCTAGCGTGCCGCAGGCCGTGGAGACTTTTGGCGACGCCGGCCCATTCGAAAGCACTCTTTTGCTTCACTTTTTTTTTTTTAAATAAACCACTACCACCACAAGAACATAGACGCTTTTCTTGCGTCTGTTTTCGCTGGTTCCCTTTCTATGGAAGGAAAGGAAGCGCGCATAATTGCAGCTGGGTCAGTGGACGCCTGAATCGTGCTCTGAGGTACTTGAGGTGGTGAGAAAAATGTGGGCTGCATGCGTAAGCGCTGACAACATTGTGGCAGACACGCGGCACTGCAGCAGAGGCCGCAGCGTTCATTGCGTGAGCAAACTGTCGCGATCAACCATTAACTGCCATCTGTCAGGGCGGCGGGGTTGGCGCGCTGCTTATTGTGTCCGGAACGCACTCACCGTTACAGACGCCAAACCACGCATAGTTGCCCGATACGCCGCAGCTTTCTCTCTCCTCTCTAATCAGGTTCAGCAGTTGTTGAACCGCAGTTAACGCCCTTCAAAGTGCACACGCGGTGGTGTGTTTCTCCAGATAGACTCAAGAGCGTAGGCTGACGCTGGTTTGTTGGTCTTCCACTGCCATACGAAGCGGGGTTTATGGGGGTTTAACGTCCGAAAGCAACTCACGCTATGAGAGACGTCGTAGTGAAGGGCTCCGGAAATTTCGGCCACCTGAGGTTCTGTAACGTGCACTGACATCGCAAAGTACATGGGCCTCTAGAATTTCGCCTCCATCGATCATCATTTGTGGGTTTATCGCATGACATACACCCAGCTGTAAGTTGGGCGCTGTGTCTATGGTTTCTTACCGTATGGTACCGTGTTTCGTGCCGTTTTATTGCGTTAGCAATACTACTGTAGAATTCGCCTCGTCGCGTAGCCCCGGTCGATAGGGACGTATGACCTTGAACAGCCGCTGCGCCGAGCAGGTGGCGCGGCGTTGCTTCAGCCGCGCTCCGCCAGATGGCAGCGTCGTCGGCGTGCCGCGCGGCAGCGGCGGGAGCAGTTTGCTCTGTCTACGACAGATGGCGCTACTAGGAGCTCGCCCACTTCTGGTCTTCGAAGCCGGCGTAAGCAGCATTGGCGTGCAGTGCGAAACGCTGCTGCGCAGCTTGTGTACGAACGTCAAGTGACTCCAACCCAGCTGTAATTAGCCCAATTTCTAGTCAGACCACATAAATAAATAGCACCGAGTAGAAAATTGGTCCAGTTGGGGAATCGACTTCGGAGTGCAAGACGAGCACGCTAACCACTCCGCCATGCCAGCTCCATGGTTTGGAATGAACAAAGGCGCGTCTAGTGAATACGGTGGCTTTGTTCACTCCCATCTTCCTCCGTTCCCGTTACGGCGAGGTTCAGGTGTCCACCGAGATATGCGAGACAGATACATTTCCTTTCCTCAAAAACCAATTTACCGACGAGCAAGGCGTACAGCCGAACGGCCGATGGCGTTCTGTGGTCTCCCTGGCAGCGTGGCGGAATGGTCACGTGACCAAATATGGCGGCGCCCATGCTCCCGCGCTGTTAAGCGTCTATAAATGTGCGCTTGCCTTGGCGTGAATGCTTTGCTATGCAGTCCTCTAAGGAGAAGTGCCAGCGACACGAAGAAGCGAGAAAGCGACAACGTGCACAAGAGACGCCAGAACAGCGTGACGAACGTCTTGCAAAGCGTCGTGCTAAGGATACCGCTCGGCGACATTGTTCTACCTCGCAGAGTGGTTCCACATCATCGGTCACCGATGAATCTCAACACCTGACTGCTCACGAACGCCGCAATGCTACCAGGCGAAGGCAACGCGCCGAAGAATCGCCAGAAGAACGCGCGCAAAGACTCGAAAAACAGCGGATTACCGAGGTTGCCGTTGATAACACAATTTACCCGGTTTAACCAGAGCTAAACCTCTGAATAATTTTTTCTTTCTTCACTTACTTATTTACGTTCCCTACAGCGTCGTGACGGCATAACTGCAGGGGATTAACACATACACAAGTCGAACATATGGCATGGGCTAGCCATTTGTACAAAATGCATCATCATCATCAGCCTGACTACGCCCACTGCAGGGCAAAGGCCTCTCCCATGTCTCTCCAATTAACCCTGTCTTTCGCCTACCGCGGCCACCATATTCCCGCAAATTTCTTAATCTCATCCGCCCACCTAATTTTCTGCCGCCCCCTGCTACGTTTGACTTCTCTTGGAATCCACTCCGTTACCCTTAAGGACCAGCGGTTATCTTGCCTTCGCATTACATGCCCTGCTCAAGCCCACTTCTTCCTCTTGATTTCAACTAGGATATCATTAACGCGCGTTTGTTCTCTCACCCACTCCGCCCGCTTCCGATCTCTTAACGTTACACCTATCATTTTTCTTTCCATAGCTCGCTGCGTTGTCCTTAACTTAAGCTGAACCCTCTTTGTTAGCCTCCACGTTTCTGCCCCATAGGTGAGTACCGGTAAGATACACCTGTTGTATACTTTTCTCTTGAGGGACATTGGTAAATTACCATTCATGATCTGAGATAACCTGCCATATGCGCTCCACCCCATTCTTATTCTTCTGGTTATTTCCCTCTCATAATCTGGATCAGCTACCTGCCCTAAATACTGGATCAACTACCTGCCCTAAATAGACATATTCTCTTACTACTTCCAGCACCTGGCTACCAACTGCGAACTACTGTTCCCTTGCTAGGCTGTTGAACATTACTTTGGTTTTCTGCATGTTAATTTTTAGCCCCACCATTCTGCTCTGCCTGTCTAATTCATTGATCATGATTTGCATTTCATGTCCCGAGTGACTTAGCAAGGCAATGTCATCAGCGAATCGCAAATTAGTTAAGGACAACGCAGCGAGCTATGGAATGAATGAAGAAAAAAAAAGAGCGCCAACTTCGCATTCACAGCCGTCGAATTTCTGGCAATGAGGACGCCGCGGTGGCTCAGTGGTTACGGTGCTCGGCTGCTGACCCTAAAGACGCGGGTTCGATCCCGGCCGCGGCGACTGGAATTTCTTTGGAGGAGAAATTCTAGAGGCCCGTGTACTGTGCGATGTGAGTGCACGTTAAAGAACCCCAGGTGGTCGAAATTTCCGGAGCCCTTCACTACGGCGTCTCTCATAGCCTTAGTCGCTTTGGGACGTTAAACCCCATAAACCAACCAACCAACCAAAAAAAACACGGAAGAAAAAACTATAACTAAGCACTAAGCTTGTCACAAGTCCGACAACAGTGCTGGTAACATAGCCTCAGACTGGCATTCGACCACACGACGGGACAGCTTGTCCCATTCATTGATGGCATGCGGAAAAAAAAGAGCGCTTGAAAGCAGTAATGCGGCTTTTTGTGCCGTGTATATTCAATTCGTGGTCGCACCTTCTGGATTAGAAATGCGGTGGCAGCAAATGAGTTTTAGGGCTAATACCGGTTTATTTAAAATGATGCGGTGCGGAAACTCCAACCTAATTCGCAATCGGCACTCCTCTAGTGAGTCCTAGTTCAGCTCCTGCTTGATGTAGCTACTACGAACATTAAAACAACACACGTATTAGCAAACCGCGCTGCGCGATTTTGAACGCGTTCCAGCATAATACAATGGTTCCCAACACGAGAATCCCAAACAGCATAGGCGTACTCCATAATTGACCTGATATTAGTGAAATATAAAAGTTCCTTAACTTTCTGAGGAGCAACTCGAAAATTCCTTTTCAAAAAGTTTCACAGTTCGCGATGCCTTTATCGAAATGCATTCAGCCTGTTGACACCAGGTCAGGTCAGCTGAAAAATAAACACCCACATATTTATAATCTGTCGTTTAAGATGAAGGCTGGCTGTTAAAAAATAATCTGACATAACAGGAGTACATACGCCAGCGCGTAAAGGAAACACAGTGGCATTTCGCAGCATTCAAAGGCATGTCCCAGTTTTCGCACAAGTGTTGATTGCGGTCCAAGTTTTGCTGGATATTATCTGTGTAACATGGGGCTTTAACTGAATGATACCAAAAACCCTCATCCGCATACAACCGCACCTAGCAAGTAACATTTCTCATTATGCCATTGACATAAATTAAGAACAGCAGAGGTCCTAATACAGATCCCTGCGGAAAACGAGAAGAGGTATGTCTGAAAAATGACTACTGACAAGGACTCGTCGCTTGCGCCCTTCAAGATAATTTTTAATTCTAAACACTTCGCTTGTTATACCAAGAAACGATGTCTTATGAAGTAACAGGACGCGGGGAAGTGTGTCGAAGGTCTTTTTGAAATACAAGAATAAGCAGTTAACCCGCTCCCAACTGTTGAAGGCAGAGAAAAGGTCATGACTTAATCCAATTGCATTGTACATGAACGGCCAGCCCTAAAACAAGTTGGAAGTCGGTGAAAAAAATTTTCGATTAAAGGTGTTTAATCACAGAACTGTAACTTATGGATGCGTTCTATTATTCTAAAACAAATGCAGGTTAGGAGATAGGCCGGTAATATGAAAGACTATTCCTTGAGCCGCCTTTGTGAATTGGCACTGCGTTGGCTACTTTCCATTCCTCAGGCTTTAATCTAGGTATATCAGGGCTTTGTTCACATCTTTCATATACTAATCCTGCTAGATGTCAGCACGTTAGTTTTGTTAGCGCTTTAAGTGCTCCGTGGTTACTATGCAAGCAGATGAATGAAGTATAGGTTGCCGTGATGCAGCCAACCTCAAGAAGCGGACAACTGTGAGTCATGCGATGGAACTCATTTGCATACTCATTTTCAGCCTATAGCGTACTCGATAGCAACACTGGAGACGGGATGCACACGGAGCTTCGAAAAACATCGCCGATGGCATTTGTCCCTCACGACCTTTTCTTCCTCCTCCTAAATCGCTTTGGGACATAAAATCCCATAAACCAAACCAAACCAAACCAAACCAAACCAAACCTTTCTTCCTCCTCGCCATCACTGCCCCCTCTCGAAACAGCCGAGCATCACGCACCGCCGTCTTTCACTTAACGGTGGCTCAGCAGTGCTCTTAACCGCAACCTGCATATACGTGAGTATCCCCATGGCGTGCTCCTCGCGTACGCGCCAGCTAATCGCCGCCGTCTTCCGAAAGCGTCATCCTTTTCCGCGAACTATTAGCAAAAACGGCGGCACTCCGTGTCGGCTCCGCCGCGCGCCTCCAGGTACGCGTAGCAGCGACGTCGTCGGCCGCAAAAAACTTCCGCCCCGCCGCGCTCTCGGTCGTGAGGCTGTTCGAAGACGCAGCACTGTAGCAGTATACGCGCCGGCAGCAAAACGCGAGGAAAGGCACTGGAAACCGGGCCGGCTGGAGAGCCGGGGGAGAAACGTCGCTAACGACGGCTAATCAGGGGCTTTTCCTGGTGGGGGAACGGAGAAGGCACGGCGGGTGTCCGGAGTGCAGCAGCGCCGATTTGCGGTGTCCGTTCCGTGAGGCACGCGGGCGGAGGGGGTTGGACTTAGCTTTGCCAGTGGAGCAACGCAGGGAGCCAGAGACGTGGGGGTTCGGCGCGGGTAGGCTGGAAGGTTTCAGTGCACGCGCTTGTAACAAATGGAGTCTTTCAGCCTCGATGAGGAATGCGGGGCGTGTGGCATACGGGGCACACGGCGAAGCTGGCTCCGAGGCTCCACGTGACCACGGTACCCAGTACCACCCAGAAGCAAAATGCGGGCCAGCAAAAGCATGGCCCGCGAACGTAAGTGGCCTTTACTCCCAGCCAGCCCGGCTACGCACATTGTTCCCAAATCGGTGCGCCATTCTAATGCGCATGTTGTGGAATGGAGGAGCAGAAAAACGCCATGGAAAGGATAGTGCCGTCACGTGATGTTTTGCATTGCTTGTCTAATGTCATTTGTCCACCCGCGTAATAGTCTGCGCCAAAGGAAGGTGCATTTAGGCGTGTTTACTTTTTTTATGTTGGGATTGATTGATTGATTGATTGATTGATTGATTGATTGATTGATTGATTGATTGATTGATTGATTGATTGATTGACAGTTGGACGCAAGAACGGCGGATGGATGGATGCATGGATGGATGTATGGATGAATGGATCCTCTTTGAGGCGCATTGCAAGATTCATTGCTGAAGCTCCACGTGCTCCGCAATGTGGTCGATGACCCACGATCAACTCACGTTGCGCCACCTGTTGGTGGTAGAGCGAACAAAGGTGCCAGAGTGGAGCTCACCGCGGCGGCACGACAGGTGGCGTTCGTGATAGAGCTCTTTCAAATCATAGAGTTGTTGCAGGGCCCTTGAATTGAACCGCTGTGCTTCAGTATTTACGACCCTGTGTAAATCACAGCGTACGCAAAGAAAAGGAAACACAACGAGAAATACTTCTTTTTCTTTTTTCAGGTATAGCTCTTCATGCACAGCCAACGCAAGACACTTTTCAAGAAGGTTGAAGCATTGAAACGCTGGCGCATTTAATGACGTAAATCTCTTTTCAGATTACCCGGACCTAACTGCTACTGTATGTCAAGCTCATGTAGGCACAATTCTCGCGCAGTTTTTGGGAGCAGTAAATTAGGAAACTGTGCTTATGCCTAGCTTATCACAGCGGCTGGTTGCCGATTATCACAGCGGCACGCACGCCACATTGCGTTCTCGACGAGGACCATACTGTAACAAGGGAACGTTGTAATAACACTGGACAAACGCACTGGACAGAAAACACTGTGTTCCATCAAGACGGCTGCAGACGTGGACACCCCACGCTTCCGTTTGCCCACAAGCGCGCGGCATGAAGCAAGCTATCGACAATAAAATGGGTAGGTGGTGGTGAAAACTTTTAATTTCTGAAATAGAGTTTGGGAGCCACAGAGTGGCCACGCTACATGGTCGGCGTCCCTAGTCCGGGACACCGCATGACAATGCCCCGTCTCTAGCCCGTTTCACCAGAGCCCTTTGGGACTCAAGCGAGGAGCAGTTGAGAAGGGCAGTCTCCCATGCCTCTCTGGAAGGGGTAGGGGAAGGGGGGAGGTGGGGATTTTGAGTACATGCCCACACCATGTGGAAGATATCACAGGTCTCCCCACAGTGTGGGCATCGCCCATCCGTGTTAGGATCGTAATGCTTTAAGATTGCAGGACAGAGTAGAGTACCTGTCTGCAGGCGCCTTAAAGTTCGCTCCTCCGTCTTACTCAGCCCCTTTGCAGGGGCCGGGAAAAGGCGGTGGATGTCGCTATAATGTGTTATAATTTCCTTGAATCGCAGCAGCGGCTGGTTAGTCTCCGAGCCAGAAGAGCTGGGATGAGGAGCCCGGTGAGTAAGCGCTCGGGCAGCCGCGTCAGCGGCCTCATTACCTCGTAAGCCCTGGTGGCCAGGAGCCCAAATGATTCTTTTGGGTGTTGGATCAGTGGCAGTCCGTCTTAGAATGCAAGCAGCTAAGGGGGAGATCTCCCCTGCCAAGTAATGATCACATGCTTTTCGGGAGTCCGTAATGATGATTCTCGAATTGGCGTGGGCGGCAGCAAGCGCTATCGCTACTTCCTCGGCTCGCATTGAATTCGGGGCTCGAAAAGAGAGTCCATCAACGTGCATTTCCTGGTGAACGACAGCGGCCGTGTAAAATCCCGTGGGCGATGGGCCTGCTACATCTACATAATATACACCGGGTCGGGAGCCGTGTTGTCTCTCAAGAGCCCGAGCCCGCGCTTGTCGCCTGTTTACGTGCATGTCGGTGTCCATGTTACGGGGGAGCGGGGAGACCCAGAGCATATGGCGCCACAGTACTGGGATACGCTCCGCCTCCTCTGGAGTGCAGTCGTGTTGGATGTGTAAGCGGTTTAGCAGGCGGCGCCCAGGGGCCGTCTGCATGAGCCGCGTGTATTGGTTCACGAGGTGGGCCTCCCGCAGCTCCTGGTAGGAGTTTAGCACCCCCAATGCCTTGAGTTTGGCATTAGAGGTAGCCACCGGGAGATCCAGGGCTCGCTTAGTTGCCTTGCGGATGACGGCGTCTATTCGCGCCTCGTCTTGCTTAGTAGTGCGGAGATATGGCACGGCGTAGAGGATCCGGCTAGTCACGAAGGCATAGACGAGCCGAAGCGCGTCCCTGCCCCGCAGACCGCCCCGCTTGTTGGAAACGCGGCGGATCATGCGCCCTACCTGTTCGCCTACTCTCTTGAGTTTCAGAATGGTGGAGTCCGGTCTGAGTCTGTGGTGAATGAAAAGGCCCAGAATACGGAGCTCCTCCACCTCTCTAATAGGACCTCCTGACAGAGAGATGTGAATTGCTGTCCTATCCTTTGGGTTCGCTCTGACATGCAAAAGCTCTGATTTCGCTGGAGCACATTGGAGCCCACAGTCAATGGCATACGCATCGACTATGGAAGCGGCCTGCTGAAGGCGGGCCTCCATGTCCCCAAGGCTCCCCTCAGTGGTCCAAATTGTAATGTCATCTGCATACAACGCGTGTTGAATGCCTTCCACCCGGGCCAGTTGGCTTGGGAGGTGCATCATAGCTATGTTGGACAGGAGCGGTGATAACACCGCTCCCTGAGGGGTACCCCGTGTTCCCATCATGTAAGGGCCGTATTCCTCGCCCTCAATCCGAAGAAAGGCCTGGCGATTAGTCAAGAAATCTCTTACATACGCGTAGGCCCTAGCCCCACAATCGGTAGAACTCAAGTTGGCCAGGATGCTTCCGTGTTTAACATTGTCGAAAGCTCCTTTCAGATCAAGGGCGAGGATGGCTTTGTCATTGTGTTGCATAGTTGTGGGTCGTATTACATCCCTGTGCAGCTGGAGAAGGACATCCTGTGCAGACATGTGGGGGCGAAACCCGAACATGGTAACTGCAAAGAAGGCCTTACTCTCCAGGTATGGAGAGAGGCGACCCCGAACCATCGTCTCCATAAGCTTGCCCGCACATGAGGTCAGTGATATGGGCCTCAGGTTGTCCGTATTCACAGCCTTACCTGTTTTAGGGATAAACGTCACAAGTGACGTTTTCCACTCGGGAGGGAGTGGACGCCCGTCCCAGATCTGGTTGATGTATTCTAATAAATGGAGGTAGGCTGAGTCCGGTAGGTTCGCCAACAGGTTCACTGTTATGTGATCCCGTCCCGGAGCCGTACCCCGGCGCATTTTTGCTAAGGCCGCCTTAAGGTCGTGCAACTCAAAAGGGGCATCAAGTGTTTCATTAGGCCTGCCAGAGTACATGTACTCAGGCCCAGGCGGGTCCTCCGTACGACAAAGATATCTGTCGCACAGAGTGTCCGCAAGTTGCGCCGTCGTACCTTGATACCCTTGCAGAGCCCGCCGGAGCTGCTTTTGCGTCTCCCCTCTCGTTTGAGAGGGGTCGATTAGACTGCGAAAGAGACGCCACGTCCCCTTCGAGCTCATCTGATTAGCTGCGGCGTCGCAGCGTGCTATCCAAGTTGAATCTGAGAGTTCGGCAGCATACGCTGCAGCTTGCTCTGTGAGTTTGACTATGCGGTCGCGTAATTTGCGATTAGTTTTCTGCTTTTTCCACCGTTTAGTTAAGCTCCGGCGCGCCTCCCACAAATGCAGGAGGTGGGTGTCCACTGCGGGGATCTCTTCGGTGGTTTGTAGTGTTGTGACGTGTTGTTTCTGAATGTTGTATATGTGGTTAGCCCACTCCGCGTAGCCGCCGGAAAATAGTACGGGAGGGATAGTGTGATTTCGGAATTTGTGCCAATCGGTCAGCTTGGCCTGACCCCATTTTTTGCGCGCTGCCTTCGCCATGAGTGTAATCCGGAGAAGGAGGTGATCGCTGCCTAGAGAATCTCCCAAGTTCTCCCAAGCAGCCGCTCTAGCATTTTTGACGAGAGAAAGGTCTGGACACGTGTCGCGGGTTACCGAATTCCCCACTCGGGTGGGATACGCCGGGTCCGTGAGCAACGTGAGGCTGAGGGTGGAGATGAGCTCCGCCAGCTTACGTCCTCTTGCCTGTTCGAAGTGGTAGCCCCAATGAAGGCTGGGAGCATTGAAGTCTCCAACGATCACTAGAGGCTCTTTGGCTGCCATTTTTATCGCGCGAAGGAAGATTTCATTAAAAGTTACGCGCGGCTTATGCGGAGGGCAGTATATGTTGAGGATATGTATTGACGGGTCGCGGCGTCTGAGAGGCAGTACCCGGACCATTGTATATTCTTGCTCGGTACTCAAGTCTAAGTCGACCTGAACCCCGGTGTAAGCCTTATTCACCAGGATGCACGTAGAGGGGCCCCCCTGAAAAGTGCTGTAGCCTGATAATTTAGCGTCTATGCCGGGCTCCTGCAGGGCAACGAGTGCCGGCATGTCACCTAGGGACTGCAGGTAGAGCTGGAGGTGTGACCGTTTTTTCCAAGCCCTGAAACCCCTGCAGTTCCATTGAATGATTTGGAATTTTTCAAGGTTTTTATCATTCCTATTAGATGTGCTAGCCATGTTGTTCTATTTATTTACGGGGGAGCGGTCTAGCTCTGGCCGGGAGCCAGCGCAACCCCAGCGAGAGGCCGCACCGACCCAACAGCTGCCGAGCCTGAACCGTGTTCCTTCGCTGCCTGGCGGGAGGCTGTCTTACGTTTGAGGTGAGGGGAATCGGTGCTAGTGGCGTTCTGAATTTGGGTGCTGACCCAGGGCTGCACGGCTTTAAGGACCGAGTCAGTGACCTGGGCCATAAGGTCGGGAAGTGCTTGCGTTAAAGCTGCCTTGAACATGTCCTGGAAGGACTCGCGGACTGCTGACATGATTTGATTCGGGAGGGCCGCCACTTGCTCCTCCAGTTGCTCGGTTTGGCGCTGCAGTGCCTCTAGGCCGGCGACGCGACCAGCTGATCCAACTACCGTGTCCCCGCTCTGCCGCGAGACGCTAGTGAGGCAAGATGTTACGGATGATCCGTCATCCTCGTCATCTGGCTCAGCTTCTTGCATTGGTTCGGATGACCCGGCCTGTTTGGCCTCTAATTCCTGAATTTTGCGCGCTAGAATTTGGTTCTGGCGCCTGAGCTCCTCTACCTGCTGTTGTAGGGCGGTTTCGGTAGGGGAGGGACGGGTAGGGGAGGGACGGGTAGGGGGCCCAGAGACTGCCCTACTCCAACTGCTCACCTGTGATTGGACGGGTGCCAAGGGCGGGAAGTCCCTGGCGTTGAGGACCGGGGGCATCGCCTGGGTCGCGGACTTGACAGGTTTCGATGTGCCGGGTTTGGCCTTGATTTCCTGATCGGCTGGCGCTTTCTTGGCCTTGGGCGGAGGAGCCTGCTTGGGCCCCGTCTTTGTCTTCGGTTTCGATCCGGATGGGGAGCTCGGTTTGATGGCTTTCCGGAACCGCCCAGCACAACCAGGAGCTCCGGTAGGGTGGCCGCCTCCGCAGATGAGGCAGCTCGGAACACAGTCATGTTCCGCCAGGCCGTCAGGAGTGGCATCGGGAACCTGGACTCCACAGCGTTTGCAGCGTCCCGGCTGCGGTCGCGGGCACGCATCGGCCCGATGGCCCACTGTGCCACAGCGGTGGCATGCTGGCACTGTTTTCTTGTACAGGCGAACAGGGAGCCGTTCGTAGCTGTACAACACCGTCCGTGGCACCTTGGTCCCCGCGAAGGTGATCACCGCAACCGGGGTTCCCCCTAGCTTGCGCACAGACACCACATTTTGTTCCGCACTGAGTTTTCTTTTAACGCTTTCAGACGTTTCGTCTGGCGAAACAGTCACGACGCCTCGACAGAACGCACCGGAGAGTTTAGGGTGTCCCCGGAACGGTAGCTCGCGTTCCCCTACCGGCAGCACAATATCCCGGCGTAGCTTCTCCGCGGCGTCGACTGATTTCAGTGCACATACAAGGACGTTTTGGTCCCAAACGGGCCACACCGCAAGTCCAGCATTTGCGTCGTCCCCGAGGATGCTGCGGACTGCAGCGCCGGCTTGTCCAGGACCAAACGTTGCCTTGAGGTCGACCGTGATTCTTGGTTTCAGCACAACAACGATGTCATCTTTTTCAATGCGCGGCGTGTTCTGCGGCCGCCACCGGAGTTGCTTGGAGCTCTTCGAGGCTGCGTTCAGAGCACTCCCGCCCTGCGTATGCGCAGAGCTAGCCGGTGCCTGTTGCTGGGTGGCACCAGCACCAGCGTCCCTCGATGCCGCTGCCGCGTTCTTCTTTCCGCGCCAGACGCGGATCATATCTTGTAGGTAGTCGTCCTCCGTTGGTAGAGGATCTTCGCCTTCAGTCGTATCCTCGGATTGATGGGTATCCATTGTTACGATCTGCAAGGACTGCGGGTCGTATCCGGTGACTTGATTTGGAGCCGCCAGAGCCGAGGGATCCCCGACCGGGGCCATCGCAGGCCCCGGCGCCGTTAGGCTTAGCACCACCGCGGCGTGACGAAGCTTCAAATGACCGAAAAGTGGTCGAAAATTGGCCCCACCTTAACAAACGTGGTGTAGACGGGTGCCGCTGAGGTTCCTGGAGACGATAATACCAGGCTTGCAGGGGAAAAAGTTGGTGTATCGCAATTGATTGCGATTTGTCACGGAGCCGACGCGGTATGCGACCGCTCCCGTCCCCGACGCTAGCGCCCCCCCATAAAATGGGTAGTCTTTGTCACTAAGCTCAAACTAGTGCGCTTGTCTGTCGTCACCACCCGTTCGGGTCTTTCTGCGGGTTTTATATCTGTGATTAGTTACCAACTGGCCTAAACTCAAGTCTGCTTTACTCAAGTTTAATAAAGCTTGTTTGCCAGTTTCTCTATAATTTCCAAGCCGCTTGTTTTCTGCGTTTAAACACTTCATTAAGGCATCTTCTCGCCAAACCGAACGTCACCTAACATCTACTTGTTTGCCAGCTCCGAACCCCGACCCCTCTAGTTGGCTTCCGTGAATTTCCAGGAAAACACTGAGTGACATCCTTATCTTCTTGGAAAGCCGCCACATAGCGACTTCCTCTGTCCGAAATAGCGCCGCAGAGGAGAGCACTCCGCGACGCTGAAGACGCCAAAGAAGAGATGCCGTTCTGGGTGCTGTCTAACGTGGGTATAATAAAGTATGCTGACTACATGCCAAATTCTCAAGCGTCGGTCAGGATGTTTCTTTACGCTTACGACGTCTGAGCCTAGCTCTCGCGACATGGACAGTGGCGTCATGGCAGGAACGAGAGGCCGAGCCACGGCGTTAGGATGGAAGTTGCCTCAACTGTTGCTACCATAAGACGCCAGTGCTTCGGTCGCCTAGTAGGAGGCATTGGTAAAGGTGACGGTGTGCGCCGTCCGGTTCCAATGGGCTCATTAGTCGCACAGCAGGGTGCCCTTGATGACGTCGAGACGTTGCGATCCTGCGCACCCTTATATTGCGCCCGGTGGAAGGGTTGAGGCCGCCGAAACCTTGCTCAACGGATTGGGAAAGTATCTCTGAACGCACGAACACGCGAAGGTTTTTGACATCATCAGGTGCGACAACCTCGGTATCTCGATTCCGCTAAACCTGATTACTGCAAGATATAAGCTGAGTGGCACTGTGAAAGACTGTTGTGATTGGAACGTGCTTAGAAATCCTCACTCATGCCGTGTTCGAAGCACCGTCCCCCGGCTATGGAGTCTGCCATGACTACAAGATGAGGAGGCGTGTGGTGCTTGCCCCTAAAATGCTTCAGTATATGTTCTGTGCCATTTCTTCGAACAGCTCACACAGAGATGCTGATGTCACAAATGCCCTTGAGCATAGCCTTTTGTCATCATCAGCAAACGCAGGCATACAGAGAAAATGCTAAGCAGACAGTGTGACGTCATGCGCCCGGCGTTAGCAGCTAAAGCTCAACTGAAATCATTTTCCTTTCCTCACTGTCCCTCCAGGAACGCCAGAGTAGACTCCACGTGACTGCAGAGACCCGGATCTGGCGAAAAAAAAAGAACGGACGGACCGCCATCTGACTCCTGCCGTGATCATGGTGGCCGACGTTTTTGTTGCGAAAGCAACGCTACGCTAGTCGCCGAGTCATTTCGCGGAGCTGACGAAAGGCCATACTGCGCATGCGCGAGGAGCAGTGACGTCACACGGCGCACAGTTGGCGCGCCGCAGGCGTCGCTGCGCGGGTGACTCAGAGGTGCCTCCGCCGCGCTCGCCAGTTGCGCATGCGCAGTAGCGGCGCATAGCTAGCGTGCCGGGGCCGCCGCCGCTGCCGCGCGCTCTCCATCGCCTCTCTCTCCCTCTCTATCCTCGTTGCTTTCGCAATCCTCCAGGTTTAACCAGAGCTAAACCACTGTCAATTTCCCCTTAGTTTATGCCTAGGATTCAAAAACTGTCACGTGACGTCCGTCATGTTTTTTCCCCCCTCCATGAACGCAGGCCTCGTTATACTTCGTGCGGAATACTCTGTCTAACGACGAACCTGCTTCAGGCGGGAGAGGTGCCATGTAAAAGCAAGCATCGTTCTAGGTACAGTTACACGAGCTAGTGCGAATTGGTGCACGGTGCAGATCTCTCCATAAAGCCCTGCTTATAACTAAATGTTTGGATTGCATAACATTTATATCGCCAGAAAAGGCAAAATGCAGATGATCCGTGCTAGGTGGCTGTCAGCCCACAGCTGCCAGCGACCTGAGCAGCCCATTCAGTGGCCCGAGTTTGAACGTCCAGGTCTGAGCTGACCAACACGTCCTTCCAGAGGATGAACTTGTATTAGAAATTCCAGTAGCGGCTCCTCTTTAGAGTTCCACAGTATGTGATCGCAAGCGGCCGTTTCACCACATAGTGTGCATTCCGGCTCGTCATCACCGGGATAGAATTTTGATAGCAAGTAAGGAGCCATGAAGTATCGCGTCTGGAGTAACCTCCACGTGGTCTACTACTCCTTGAACTTTTCAGTTTTTATGTTTTGAAAATTCAGCGGAATTTTTTGGGTGTTTATTCCAGAGCATAGCTTTTTTTTGGCAAATATTATTGCCTAAGTTGCATTACCGGTTTATTTCAGTGATATAATGCGTTATTATTTGGCCGTTTTGCCAGCCTGAACATTAGAATTTCATCATCATCATCAGTCCAACTACGCCCATTGCAGGACAAATGCCCCTCCCACAACTCTCCAATCACCTCCGTCCTGTGCCATTTGCGGCCATCTTATGCCGGCAAACTTCTCATCCGTCCACTTGACTTCCTGGCAGCCCCTGCTATGCTTTCCTTCTCTTGGTATCCAGTCCGCTACCCGTGACGACCATCGGTTATCTTCGCATTATACGTCCTGTCCAAGCAGATTTCTTTTAACTTATTTCGACTAGGATGTCATTAACTACCGTTTGTTCCCTAACCCACTCTGGCCTCTTCCTGTCCCTTAAAGTCGTACCTATCATTTTCCTTTCCATAGCTAGCTGCGTTGTCTCAATTTAAGTTGAACCCTACTCGTTAGCCTCCACGTTTCTGCCTATAGGTGAGTACCGGTAAGATACAGCACTTTCCTCTTGAGGGATATTGATAATTGCTATTCATCACCTGAAAGTCCCTGCCAAGTGCACTCTACCCCATCCCTATTCTTTTAGCTATTTCACTCTCGTGGTCCGGATCTGCGGTGACTATCTACCCTAAGTAGATGTTTTCTCTTACCACCTCCAACGCTTCGCTGTCTGTCGTAAACTGCCTGTCCAGGTCCTCGATCACGCTTTGCAGTTCCTTCCCGAGTTACTTCGCAAGGCGATGTGATCAGCGAATCGTAGCTTCTCCTTTAACATTTATCCCCAATTCTTCACATTCTCTTAATACCTCCTGTAAGCACACAGTGAAGTATTGAAGAGATCGTGCCTCCTTGCCTTACACCTTTCCTGACTGGTGTTTCATCACTTTCCATGTGGAGGACTATGGCCGCTGTGCAACCCCTGTAGATATTTTCCAGAACCCTTACTCTTATACACATTGGTTAGGCAATGCCTCCATGGCTGCAGAGGTTTCGACTGAGTCAAATGATTCGTCGTAATCTATGAAGGATATACAGGGTGTTTCACCTAAGACTTTACACAATTTTTAAAAATAGGCTTTTTGAGTTACAATAAAGCTTCAGAATACACCTAAGACGCGCTGACCAGCAATATGGTTAACTAGTATTCAATAGTTACCTTTTTAACTATTATTGATAGGCGCTTTAATTACTGAGAGGCGCTGGCAATGCTATGCCGAAAAACGCGCTCTTTTAACTCAAGAAGCCTTTTTTTTTTAATTTTGTTAAGTCTTAGGTTAAGCACCCTGTATGCATGTATGGTTATAATCTGCGCTGTTCTGTATCACCTGGTTGGTGGTGTAAATATGTTCCACCCTGTATGCTTATACAAGATGGTTATAGTCTGCGCCTTTCTCTATGACCTGGTTGATGGTGTAAATATGTTCCTCTGTCGACTAGGCTTTCAGAAAGCCATCCTGGTCCTTTAGCAGACTGAAGTCAAAGGTTGATATACTTCGACTAGCGATTACCTTGTAAACAACGGGCACTGTAAGCTGATCGCTTTGTAACTTTTTAACTCCTTGACGACTCCTTCCTTGTGGATTAAGATGATGCTAGTGTACTTCCAAGATTCCGGTAAGCTCGAGGTCATTAGACACAGAGTACAGAGGGCGGCAAATCTTTCTAGCGCAATGTACCCACAGTCCTTCAACGGATCTGCTGCTATCTGCCCCTCCCCAGCCGCTTTCCCCCTTTGCATTGCTTGCAAGGCTTTCTTTATTATCTCTTTCCTTACAGACGGCATTCCCGAATCTTCCGCACATTATTTCGGCTACTGTAAAGGTATGTGTGCAATTTTTCAGCTATGTTAGCTATTTTATCCATATTTGTAATGACGTTGCCCTCCTTGTCTCTAAGGGTATGACTATAACAAAGCTCTGGCCGCATCGGATGAAAGGAAGACAGCTGCAGAAAGCAATCGGACACAACGTAGGCGCTGCGTCGTGTGTTCGGCGATCAAAGGTCAACGGACGGCGAAATTCTCCTCTGTGACGAAAACGAGTCCTTGCGCCAAAACTGCGCTGTTATCTGCCGTCGCGCGCAAGACGGTCGCCCACCGTCGCGTCGCATGCCACTCCTGCCCACGCCGCGCACACACTGCTTGAGTCGTTAAACGCCAGCTGATCTCTCCGAGTCCCGCGAAGAGCCTCACTCACGGCACCCTCGCCGGCATGCCATAGCCCGGCCACTGTTGCTCAATCAGCGAGATTACACGTGCCCGGCTTGTTTCCTAATTTCCCCGTCCCTTCTTCTCTCGATACGAACACACGCACACACACACACACACACACACACACACACACACACACACACACACACACACACACACACACACACACACACACACACACACACACACACACACACACACGCACGCACGCACGCACACACACGTACAGAAAAAGGCGCAGGCGGAAAGCGAAACGCACTCGCCGCAGTGACGCGTGTATAGAGTGGAGACCCGCGTGCTCTCGTAATCGGAGCGAGTGTCGCAACACTGCGGTGCGGGTTGCACGCTCTTCTGTTTCTTTTCTCAGATATGTTGGTTTGCTACTTCCCCCATATCCTCTGGGCTCCTCGATTCCTGCCGGGAGCCCCAAAAGAGGCGCTGCTGCAGCACGGCAGAAAGGAAAGGTGTGTTTATATGTGGAGGCTGCGAGGTCGGGAGGAGGAGACCGGCAGCGTGATGTAGTGTAGTCCCGCATCGCTCACGAAGGAGTGAGGAGGAGAGGGAGGGTGAAGGTGCCGGCCGGTCAGCGCGCGTGGAGAATCGCACGACCCCTGCCTGGATGTCGCCCGAAGCCATGCATTCTGGACTCTGCCGCCACCACCACCACCACAGCCGCTGTGAATCTGGTGTGGCGTGTGCGAGAACGTTCTCTCCCCCCTCCTCACTCTCCACAGAGGAAAGGAGGGAGGACGCAACGCCCACAGATGCTTCGTACGATTACAGATCTCTCCCCCTCTCTCCACTAAAACGCCAGCAATACTGACTCTACATGGCCAGGCTTACAGCATTCGGTGCGTTCCGAAGGTAACCCCCCCCCCCCCCCCCCCCCCCCCCGGAATACTCAAGTAACAGTATGTATTATTGCGGGTTCGCGCAACCGACATTCAGGAATGCCCGTTGGATTCCCTCTCTTCACTGCGTTCAAAGTCTGTGCTCTTGAAAGTGCTGCGGTTCTATGCATCAGTCCCTTGTAAGACAACAATAGCTCATGGCTACGTGCCTGGCTACGTACTACAGGCCTTGACGTTTCGCTCTGCTAGTTGGGCAACCCGTTACACCGATCCTACCCTGAGAACGCCGACGACTAGTATTTATTTGTTTATTTATTTATTTATTTACAGTACCTACAGCGCCCAACGGGTATTATTGTAGGGGGGAGTACAGAAAAAAAAAGGGGGGGGGGGGAACAAGAGTAATCCGTACATACATACGTTCATTCAGTACGCGAAAGCCAGGAACGGGCGCCTAAGAACTGCGCTCTAAAAATGAAATCACTGTCTAGCGACGATACCCGTCGCGGTAACAGATAAGCTTTGGCGTTCTCCTGTTTTTAAAGCAAAAGCTTTACTACTTGCACTTTCAGCCTTTGCCGTGGCGCGGCGGTGCACCATTGGCCTTTAGTTGACCTCTGTGTGACGTCATGTGTGACATCACGCCGAAGAGAAGGGCGACCGACTCGCGCCGTCGCAAGCCGCGGCGGTGCCACCACCAGCGCCTAACTCCTGCGCTCTCCGCTAGGAGCGCGATTGTGGCGTTACCTTCTATATTACTCTATGGCGTTACGCTGAAGAGATTAGGCTCGACTCGCGTCGCTAGAAAGCAGTAGCTGTGCCAACCACCAGCGGCTTAACATTGCTTCGCGATCTCGCGCCGTCCGTGTGCGACGGCGGTGCACATGAACGGCGGCCTGACTGGACTGGATTGGATTAGAATAGAATAGATTGGATTGGATTGGATTGGATTGGACTGGATTGGATTGTATAACAGATGCATCGCCACAAGTCTAACCACAAGCACCACCACCAGCTACACTACCAGCTGAACCATGGCATAGGTACGGATATTGCTTTCGCAATTACCGGGCTTAACCAAGCTAAGCCACAGCGAATTTTTTTTTGTTTTTTTACCACGCGATTAGCCACTGTCGCATTCTGGCGGGAGCGAAATGTAAATGCGCTGGTTCATTGAACTTTCTTTGCAAGATTAGCAGCCCCAAGCGGTAACAATAATTCCTATGAGTCTCCATTACGACGTGCATTATACACACCTGTGGATTTATTGCACAACAGTAGCCATTTATCGCTATGAGGTAACTGCTTGCGAGATTCAAATAAAGGACACTAAAATAAACGAAGCCTGCCCCAAATAAAGTTCCTTTCTTTATCCCATTTCAAAGAATACAGACTCCTTTGGATATAGCATTAGCGTGCAGTTCCGTCTTACGGAAAAACCGCACTGAGGGGCTCCGTGAGAGGCAGCACTAAAGAGGCGGTATGTATGTCGGAAAACGGAAAGGACGCCTACCGGATACACCGAATTGTTTTCCTCGCTAAAACAAACTGCTTACGAGTGCGGACTATAGCTCGTAATTCGCGCGGCTTGTTTCTATTCGGAAAGGTGTGCTTTCAAAAGCTCGTTTCGGTTGATAAATGTCGCGTTCGCGAACAGAAGCGAAGCATGTTCGTGAAAGCAAACCCTACAGCGACAGCAAGGTGACAGGGGCACAGGAATTCAAAGTCTAGCTTTTAGAGGGGACTCGACGCAGAGCGCTCTAATTGATATGTAATTAAAATCTCGCGATTATTTTTCGTTTATCCAAGTGCTTTCCGTTTGTGCTGCCCGTAATACGAACCTGAGTAGAATGACCAATACATTTAAAAACGCACACCCAAGTGCGACGCTACGGCCTTAGTTACCTGAATAAATCTACTTTTTCTCGCGAAGTTCTTTCAAAACGTAGGTGCTTGTCAATGTACGACCGAAATACGTATTCAGAGGAACATCGCCTTCAAACTGATGATCGTCGTCAGACCGAGGAAGTCCTGGCAGACATGTCTTCGCTAATGGCTCGGACACCACCAATTCGCGTTCCCTTCTTCGACTGAAAGCGAAAGCGACAAATTTTCCGCCCGGAATGTGGTGAGGATGAAACAGATATCGACACAAAATTCAACGGAGGGACAGAATAAAAGACGTCGAGGGAATGCGCGAAGCAAGACATACTGGTGGAAACTTCAAGCGGAGCAGGTTCCACGCTCACACGCTGCGTAATGTGACTGGGGCCCGGCACAGACATCTCTCCTCCGCCTCGGGGACGCTACACGCATGTACAAAGTGCACGCGAGGGGCGCCATTCCTGCGGGGCCAAGGGGCGCAGCGCCCACCGCCATCGTCCGATAGGGTCTCGCGGCGCGCCAAATAAATGGAGCTCCCGGCGGAGAAATGCACCGGAAGCCGCGCAAGACGCGCGAGATAAAGCTGCTGCGGACGACGTGGACAACAGCATTTCCACGCTTAGCTGAAGCAGGCAGGCGCCCTCTTCCTTCTCCTCCGCTCGAAGTCGTCGGGACGACGCCGCGGAGACCAGCGCGTCGAGCGTCGTTCGCACGCAACCGCAACGGCAACGAAGACGACGTCGTTTGCAGCGAGTGGAGTCGGCTCATGGGGGTGAAGAGCAGGGAGGCGGCTGTGTTAACCTCTCTTACTTAACCAATTCTTGACCAGTTCTACGTTACCATAATGGCTGCCACCTCTGCGAAGGGCGAGTCTGCAAGGGAATGCGCGACAGCCGCTTTTGCTTTAGAGTGAGAGTCAGTATGTTAACTTTACGGCGTTATGCGTCTCGCCGAAAAAAAAAAAAAGGCGAAAAACAAGCGCGATTCGTTCCGCCCCGGCATTCTCTCGCCCCTTGTCTCCCTTTCTCCTCAGGCGCGGTTGAGCGCGTGTCCGACACGGGTGGAATGCGTCCCTCCCCCGAATCACGGACGTTGCTGCTTCTCCTCTCGCGTCCCGAGTTCCGCTGCACATTCCAGATACCGAGTGATTCTCTCGGAGTAAGCGTGTGTTTGTGTGCGTTTGTTCCTTCGTTGGTGTACGTGTGCGAGCGTACGAATGCTGCTTGAGTCTGCTCCTGTGTCTGCACTCATGGGTACGGCTGACTGTTTCCGCCTGCAGGCGCCTTCGTGCTTTGAGTGAGCGTGGTGCGTGGGATTGCGATCCGCGAACATGGTTTTAGGCTTGACAAGCAAATGCTTTTCAGTGGTGCAAAACTACCTCGTGCTGAGATGTGAGTGAGTTATTCTGAAATAAATAATACTCAACGGACAAGTGCAAATCTGATCAAAATTTCCAGGGCACAGAGTCTGCTAGCAGGTCTCATGGACTACGAGCAGCGCCACTAATAATCCAATTTAGCAGCCGGACAGATGGCCAGGTAGCCGCGCCAGCCTTGTGTTGTGCTGAGCTGGTTGTCATCGTCCGTGAAATTTATTCGACCTCAAGGAAGGGGCGAGTAAATCATGTCCGCCATTGGAACAGCTGAAATGAGAAAATGCTGCCCAGCTAAAGGCGAAGAAGATTTCAATGCGAGCCACGTTGTGTTCAGTAGCGTGGAAACGTGCACGGTATCGGCCCTGCATGTTCGCAGTGCGCAGGAATCACAGGTGCGATCGAAAACCGCACGAAGACGATGTGCGGCTGATCCGGTGGGCGAAACATTCGGCTCCCGACAGCGTGGTGCAATAGGCGGGGCACACACCGAGGCGACTCTTGGCCACGGGTAAACGCACGACAGATGCGCTAGACAGATTCGGACGTCAACGACGATCTTGCCCTCCAGGTCACGTCGCTTGTATACAGGGAGAGGTTTGTGTTGACATGCGGAAGTTTGCTGTGGCTCTTTGTACACCAGCAATACACTGTAAACACGAAACCCCTTATAAAAGAGTAAAAAGGGAGCTAGAGGTCCATGGTTAAAACAGTGCGGGGAGCACACTCGACAAACGAAGGAATACATACATAAGCTTCGTATGTCGTATGTTCTTCCGCGCTGTTTTAACCATTAATCAGTACCAAGTCGCCCAGAGAGCTAAATTAGAGTAAACGGTCCTATTGCGCACTTCCAGAAAGAGGCAGGGTATGGTGCCCAAGACCACAGGTAGACTTCCATCACTAAAAATACGGAATACTTTCAGTTGGCAACGGAAACAGCTTCCCTCTTCAAATCATGCGCAGTTCTTTGCAGTTCCCAAGGTTTTAACCAAGGCTTTAATCTCCTCTAAATGCTATAAACTCAAGACTTCCGGTGCCGTATTTAAAAGCCTCCTACCATTGCTAAAAGCACCAAGTTGCTATTATTTTGGGCGTGAATATGTCCCCGTTGCACTAGTAAGCACTGGGTATACTTAGTGTTCGAAATCTACACCGGTAAATGCGCAGCATACCTTGCACCTAAAAGAAAGTGCGCTAGAGGAATGTTTACTCTCTTTTTTCTCCCTTAAAAGGTAAACCATGTTTGCAGTGTAGGTAGACAAATGGCGTGGAAAATTGAATACAACGGGCATAGCAATGTTCTAGAAAAACAAGCATTTACGGGTCTAATTTCGTTTCGTGATGCTAGTTACAAACACGGCTTCTTTCCTTTATTGACATCGGAGTTCCAAGAACAAACATGGATGCCAGAAAATTTTCAATTCTTCTCCACTCCTTCGGTACTCGCCGACTCCAGCATTTGAGACGTCGCAAAGTGCGCATTCATGCAGGTAGTTACTGCGTGTGCGCTGAGCTCATAGCCACTGGCCCCGTTCTGCACTTTACTTCAGCACAGACGCTGTTGCATTTGGCTGCTTGGACGTGAGCAACACAAGGATTTGTGGTCTGAGCGTAACAACAATGCAGATGCAAAATGGCAATGAGAGTCTGTATAGTGCACATTTCAACTCCGATTATTTATTTTGGAGCCCCGCTTGTGGGCAACAATTTGCCCAAAATCATTGCTCACCAGTGCTGCTCCAGATGATGCCATCTGGTCTGAAATGGGCACCGAAAACCCTCATAGCAATAGGCATTGCCAGAGGCATTCCAATAACAAGCTTGATTATCCATCCCTTCTTGACCTCAGAATATAGATGGAATGTAAGCAGGTTTGCCCTGCCTTTGATCACACAGTTCGAGTGCTGCAGGTTATACAGAATGTGGCTGATTTTATATTTTCTGCCCGAGTTCTGTGCTTTACGGCGCACATGGATATTGTATTGCCTGCCTCAGTGGCCATGGGCAAAAAAAAAAACACACACACACAAAAAAAAACTCTGAGATCACTGCGGCGACCCGCAGTGGAGCAGTGCGAAAGCAAACCGTATACATACTATATCGACGTCCGTGCCTGTTCTGAAGTCCATGTACTATATCGACGTGAATGGCTATTTTGATGTCTAAGTGTATTTTTTCGCGTTTAATTAATTAACTAATTATACCTCATCAACGAAATTTTTCCAACGCAACATTTTATCACACACTATCTGTAGCAATTTGAGAGAGAGAGAGAGACTCTTTAATGAAGAGCAGAGAATTTAGCCGGCGTTTAAAAATCGCTGGCATGCTACTCTGCGTAGGGAGGGGAATTTGGGAGATAAAGACAGAAGGAGAGCAGAGTGGGAGGGATAAAAAAAAACGAAGATAAAATGCGGCCATGAAATGGGTACTAAGGATGCAATGGCGAGCATTGATGTAACCTATGGAGTGATGGAGTGCATAGTCCGTCAAATGGGCTGACGAAGTTCACTGCATGAAGAATGCATGAAGGTGACGTGCAAGTGAATTTAAAGCTTATCGAGATGTCCAATGTCTTTTAAATATGAGAATAGAAAAGTCATTGCAAGTCTCTGTTGCCTAAGACAGGCTAAGGGACCTAAAACTTTGCGGACACGTTCTGCGTACGCGACAGAGCCATATAATTATCTCGCACAGCGCGTTGCGCGACTGAACTGATTGAGCAGAAATTTGGAGGGAGACGACGGACGAGGCCTGACGCCGTTCGCCGGTATCGCCTCCCGGGCGGTACCGAAGGCTGCGGCGACGACAGCATACGGGAAACAGTCGGACACTTCAGCGCCTCTGCAGTCAGAAAGGTCCTCAAGGGTGAAGTCTTGATTCCTACTCACTCTCCATGAATTTTCAGCTTCGGAGGCCCCATGGCTTGAGAACGTTTGTTCAACTATGCACCCATCTACATCGCTTTCCAACGTACACCTCTCGGCTATATGGCATCACCCCTACCCCACCTCCTGCTATTTGCTCTTTAGACGTGTCTGGCAAATGGGTCTTATAGTGAGCAAGTCAGCTTCGGGCAATTTTGACTGCTTCTCAGCCCAGAAAAAAAAAAGAGAAATATGACACGCGATACCCTTGGAGCTGGAAGTCAACACCAGCGCTGCCCATGCAATTCTTATCCAACCCCAGCCTGCTTCCTCAGCAAGAAAATGAAAGAAATATTGACCTACTCGAAATATCATGAAAACACGACTCAAGAGCATGCCTGTTACACCACAAGGAGCGAAATTCTTACACTTTTTCTTCGTTTTTGGATCAAGTGTAAAGAAAGAAAAGCCTGCTCACATATCGCGGACGTGGTCAGACACACTTTAAAACGCGTCCGCTGCCCTGTACTCTTGTAACGACGAAGAGCGGGTGAGGCGTCAAGCTGTTCGTTAGAGTCTGCACTGATTCAGCCTTTGATAACCGTTTCTTACCTTCTCATTTTTTTTTATTTATTTTTTTGGGGGGGGGGGGGGGGGGACTCCCGCACCTATTCACTCATGCAGGTGCGAGAAGTTCTAGACTGTGCAAGCCTAAACAGCGCTCCGTATCAGTTTAACCAAAGCGCACATTTGTGCTCGTTTTCAACTAAGTAGACGCGGATTCAGAGGGGAAATCGGGCCGGTGATATGCAAATTAAGCGGTGCCGGCGCGACGAGCTGAAAAGCATGTGATCATTACTTGGCAAGGGAGATCTCCCCCTTAGCTGCTTGCATTCTAAGACGGACTGCCACTGATCCAACACCCAAAAGAATCATTTGGGCTCCTGGCCACCAGGGCTTACGAGGTAATGAGGCCGCTGACGCGGCTGCCCGAGCGCTTACTCACCGGGCTCCTCATCCCAGCTCTTCTGGCTCGGAGACTAACCAGCCGCTGCTGCGATTCAAGGAAATTATAACGCATTATAGCGACATCCACCGCCTTTTCCCGGCCCCTGCAAAGGGGCTGAGTAAGACGGAGGAGCGAACTTTAAGGCGCCTGCAGACAGGTACTCTACTCTGTCCTGCAATCTTAAAGCATTACGATCCTAACACGGATGGGCGATGCCCACACTGTGGGGAGACCTGTGATATCTTCCACATGGTGTGGGCATGTACTCAAAATCCCCACCTCCCCCCTTCCCCTACCCCTTCCAGAGAGGCATGGGAGACTGCCCTTCTCAACTGCTCCTCGCTTGAGTCCCAAAGGGCTCTGGTGAAACGGGCTAGAGACGGGGCATTGTCATGCGGTGTCCCGGACTAGGGACGCCGACCATGTAGCGTGGCCACTCTGTGGCTCCCAAACTCTATTTCAGAAATTAAAAGTTTTCACCACCACCACTCGTTATCAGTGCACGGCAGCCCATTGAGCCGTCAAGGAGTGGTCACGACTGCAGCCTTGCTTTTGCCAGTAGTCCCCGAACCGAGGCGTGCGTACAGCATCACGGAGTGGTCGAAGGAGAGAAAAGTAGTTCACCCATTTCTTGGTGGTTATCATGCTCACGAAAAAAGCGCCTAAAATTAACTGAACACAGAAGAGGAGCACGGAAGAGGCCTTTACCGGGCAGGCATCGAGGAAGTTACGCACTGAGAAGGCAGGGCCTGTAAAGAAACTCAGTGAGTACTGTGCTCACTATGTGAGGAGAGATGAACACGAAAGATAAAGAAACAGAAAGTTAAAAGTTACGGTTCAGATGACGCAGATCCATTCGCTGTACTCTGTTATTGCAGATGATTAGCTCAGTTTTGATCCAAATAACAGCCTTTGCTGCGCACCGCTGGCGAAGCGCGAATATACAGCCGGCCAAATCTTTAGCTGGCGTGCGCGACGGCCGCGTTTTACGCGCTTCTACAGCTTATGATGTAAAAAACTTGCGAAAATATCAAATCTAAGCACAGGCTCACTAAGTCCGTGCTTAATATTGAGCCTTCCGCAAGTTTGCTTCGCAGCAAAGCGCAGGAGCGTAGAAAAAGCGACCGTCACGCACGCCAGCTAAAGATTTGGCCGGGTGTACGTCACGATGAAAGCGGCTGTTGTTGAGAAGTTTTTAATTAACACAAATAGAAGCAACTATAACGTTAACTTCAACCGTGCCTCTATACTTCTTTTCTTCTTGCTTTCCGACACCAACGCGGTGATTTAACTCCGTAACAAAGCCACGAAAACGCAGCCGCCGTTGTCGCTATTCGCAAGCTTTCGACCCTTAATGCGTTCCCATCGTTTAAGCCCATGAGTTCAGGACATGCTGCAGGATCACACGCTTAGCCAGCGCTCGGAGTCAGCAATGTTTTGGGTATCTCTGAAGGAGGCGGTGCCCGTTGCTCTTAAGTCACTACTACTTACGTCACGCCGAAGGACGGGCGACTAAGATCAATCAAGAAATGGCGAGTGAAGGAAGGGAGACGAAAGGTGGGTGGGGTGCTCTTTACCTTTCAGCTTGAGGGCTTTTTGCATAAAGAATCACACTGACCCTGCCTCTGATTTCGTTTCTCCAAACAATGGGCAAGTGGAAGTCAGCAGGACACAGTGAAACCAAACGAATGTTTACAAGGGCCGGTTCTCAGCTCCTCACCGAAGCTCCACTTGAGGAGACAGCGACCCGAAGAAGCCAAAGAGTGTCCTTTTTTTTTATTATTGCGAAAGCAATACTGCTCGAGGTTTCCGCTCTTGGCCGTCGTCCCGGAGAATCCACCATTGACCTTTAGCGTGACCTATGCGTGACGTCATGCCAGCTGTGGAAAAGTGGTCCCCCAACTCGGCTCGTCGCAGTCGTCCCAGCGAATCCTCCACGATATGTCGGATGGTGTGTATAAGGTGAAGCTGCAACGATGTGCTGCAGCTCCAGGCAGTCTTGCTTTCGCAATCCACTAGGCTTAACCAAGCTAAGCCTCTGCCATTTTTTTTTTTAGTTCGAAAGAACTTCTAGCCGCGTCCCCGGGTTTCAGCGGTATGTGTTTCTGTATGAGTGCGGAGCCTCTGAGTAGCAAGTGTAACGGGCACACTGAGTCAGTACAGGCCCCTCAATCGCGCTGTGAGTAGGCGGTGGCGTCCACCTTCAAACTGAGGCAGTTATGCGCCTTTCCTTTCCTCACAACCATCGGAAGGTTTAGACTCCGTTGATGTTGAGGAAAGAAAGGCGCATAACTAGCTCCTTGGGTAAGCGGACACCTCAATCGCGCTTTGAGGTACGTGGCAGTGTTGTGTACCTTAAAAAAATCGTGCTATCGCACATGCTTAACTATGTTAAACCGCGAGCCATTTTTTTTTTCTTTAGCGACAGCATGACTTTAGACATACAGAAGAACGCTAGAGATATAAGTGGATGCCGGATTTCTGGAGGAAGCCAAGTAACAGCCTCGTGATCTTGACCTTAACCGCATCGAACTTAGCGCGTAATAGATGAACCGTGCGCCTCGGTGAACCAATAGAAAACCCTGATCATCGCAGGAGGCTCGTAGCTGCGCAAGTGCGCAGGCGACATCTTTCAAGAAAGCAGTGCACAAGAGGACTTCATAAACTAGGTGACCAGGCGCCAACTTCCGACAATTTGCGTATATTGTGTAAGTAGATGCATGTAACGTCAAGAGACAAGAATAGAGCTGGCTGTGTCAGTGAACAAACACTGGCTAATGATATCCTAGTTGAAGCCAAGAGGAAAAAAAGGGCATAGGCAGGGCGTAAAGCAAAGGGGCGATAATTTATGGTATCTCAGGTAGGCTAGCAGAGTGGATTCCGAGAGAACGACAGCGTATATTAGAAGGCGAGAGAGTCAAGTGCGAGGATGAGATAAGAAAGTTTGTGGGAATAACGTGGCTGGCAGCTGGTACAGAATACAGAACAGTGTTAATCGGAGCGACATGGGAGCGGCCTTTGTCCTGCGGTGTGAGCAGTTACATACTCCATCTCACAAGTCGTTTGCCGCTCCGTGGATGCTATGGCGACCTGAGCCTATCAGAACGGCGCGCGCTGCGTAAATGTGTACCACGGTTCCCGTCACCCAGCGGCAGGTGGCTCCATGGCTTGGAAGGAAAGAGCACCAATGTCTAGCTGCTGCACGCAGGAAAATAACCGACTGAGCGGACGTCATGTTTACGAATGGCCGGCGCACCACTTAGCAGCAGTCCTTCACAGTGCTGGGTTCGTGGGGATTTTCTCTGCTAATTTAACCAGAATGAAACGTTCACTATACTTACAAAAAAGCGTGAACTACCTTAGCCTTAATGTCTGCAATAATGTTTGCAAATAGTTGAACACTGTGCAAATATATATGAAGAATTATTTGTTGCGTTATGGTTGCAGGTTCTTACTTGACAACAAAGCTCTAGCTTCCACAGTGCTGCCGACAATAAAAGAAAATGCGGGCCTCTGCTGCGCCTGATTAAGATGGTGATTATGTATATTGGAAACGCTGGATCGGTTAACAGGTACGCAAAGCGAAAACCAAATAACAGACATACACGGAAAGGAACACTGCGCGGGCTTCTAAGGTATGGCTAGTTCTTTTGGCAGAAGAAAACCGAGAGCTTACTCATATAGATTTTGATCTTCTCAAACTCTATTATTTCCACGGCTGGCTACCTTCGTCTTTTAGAATGACAGCCCCAGAAAGAACAGACACCGTCGTCTAATCTTTCTTGTACTCGTCTGCTTGTGTTTAAAAGATGTGCTAACATGTTCAAGCCTCCACAGTGGGGCACATGTCATGGCGCTTATTGGCAACTATGATGTGCCTTTGCTGACAAACTGCAACTGTGCCGCCCGTCGTTGTTGTTTGTTTATATTTTGTCCACTGCAAGCGTAAGAGTGTCACAAGCGAAGAGCTGTTTGTCATGAGGGGCTCAGCATAAAATACCGAATTTGTTTTGTTTACCTACTTACTCGCTTGTTTTTCTTTTGAAGTGTTCACAGCTGTATCTACATGTGTCTAAGTTTATGTTCCAACTTTGTTCTTTGTGACTTGATTACTGTTCGCCCCCCCCCCCCCCCCCTTATGTAATGCTCCCTGGGGCCCTTAAGGGTAAATAAATGATGAATGATGAATTAGCGAATGAGCAAGTCCGGCTCACCAGTGCTAGGTTCTAGTTCTAGCTTGCCAGAGCAACTTGCCTTAGCCTAGTCAACTGAACTGAGCTACAAAGAAAGCTTAACGCTGGCTCTGGTAGTCCCCCTATCCAACGGTGATTATGACGTCGTGTAAGCAGTTTTGTGGGAGCAGCAGATGGGCCAAAGGTGCATTTTCCATGATGAGAAAGCAGGTAGCACCTAGATGGCACATTTCTCGGTAGAGGATTTTGGCGCTGAGAGGAACAAGCATTTCTTTTTGTGTGTATTGTTGCTAGGCTGTTTGATGAATGGTTAAGAAGATGAATCTGGCGCAGAGATGAACACACGCTTGGTACAGAGGACTGGTCAAGAAGAGGAATCTGGCGCAGAGATGACAGCACATGGTTGGTACAGAGGACTCCGCAGTTAAGAAGAGGAATCAGGCGCGGAGATGAACACATTCTTGGTACAGAGGAATCTGGCGCACAGATGAACACATGCTTGGTACAGAGGACTGCACGGTTAAGAAGAGGAAACCGGCGCAGAGATGAACATATGCTTGGTACAGAGGACTGCACGGTTAAGAAGATGAATCTGGCACATAGGTGAACACATGCTTGGTACTGAGGAATCTGGCGCACAGATAAACACGTGCTTGGTACTGAGGACTGCACGGTTAAGAAGAGGAGTCTGGCCCAGAGATGAACACTGCATGGTACTGAGGACACAGGCGGAGTCCATCCGGTGACCATTGTCACTTAGCCCAACGGTAACACCGAAGCACGTCCACCAGTTCGCCCAACAACAATCCCATGTGCCACACTTAGGTAGTCTGCCATCGACGCCATCATGCAGCAGGGAGGGCGATGCGGAACGTCGAGGAGGTCTTCAGCAGTCAGGAGGAGGGGAAGGGAGACTGGTAGGTTCCGGGGGCCGCCCCGCTTATGTCGCGAAACGGAAAGCGAGCGACGGCGCATTCCGGCGGCGCAAGGCCGACGGGAAAACAAAATAATGTATACGCGACCGGCCGCGTCGTCCTCTGGGGGCCTCCCGGAATTCGTGTGCCGCGGACAACAGAAGACCGCGTCGAAATGAATCGTCCGAGAGTGGCGCCGTGGCGCCTGCGTACAGAGCTCCGCACCCGGACGGAGCTCCGCTTTATCTGCGCCGAGCTTGCCCCGACTGCATTCTGAAATATGGACCGTCGGTGTATAACCACGCACTTTCAAACAAACACACAGACGCAAAAAAAGGTTATACGTTAAAAAAACGATAAAAACGAACAGAAATGACAGCGGGTGCCCTCAAAGCCGAAGGTTGGTTATAAATAGTCTTGAGCGTGTATGCGTCGTTCTGCTCCAGTAATCGCGTAGAAATCGGCCATGTCTCGAGCACCGGGCACCACTGAGACAAGATGCATTACCGGCGTCGGCCCGCGTGTACGCGACTTTCTACACATGACTGAGCCCACAAGGATGTCGCTTTTGAACTGCTTCGCCGGATAGGGCGCCTGTTGCGACCAGGTAAAGCAATAAGTAGGTCGGGTCAGAGCACGAAGATCAAGCGTGGGGGGCAAAAATAGGTCGAATCATGACGTCTGTAAGGTCAGAATTTTTCTTTTCTGAACTAATTGCTACCCTTGGCAACGACAAAAAAACAAGTGGAAATAAGTGAGAGGTGTTGCGTCAACTTGCAGTGTGCTTGTTTTTAGACAGTGGTTATTGCGCTCGGCTGCTGACCCGAAAGACGCGGGTTCGATCCCGGCCGCGGCGGTTGAATTTCTTTGGAGGAGAAATTCTAGAGGCCCGTGTACTGTGCGATGTTAGTGCACCTTAAAGAACCCCAGGTGGTCGAAATTATTCGGAGTCCTCTACTACGGTGTCCCTCGTAGCCTGAGTCTCTTGGGAAGTTAAACCTCATAAAGGCATAAAACCACAAATATGATTCGGAACTTTCCTGGTAACATGCTTACTTTGTTGCGAACTGTCCATAATATCGCAAAAAGTGGCGCGTTTACTGCGGAAAATAGTACTGTTGTGTAAGTAAATTTAGTAAACAAGTGTGATCTCTGAATGTCTAAAAACGATAAACCCGTGCACATATAATCAAGCACGTACAATAAATCAGTAGTGAAAAGCCATCGCCTGCTGATGTAGCTGATATTTTGGATAGTCCTGCCTCAAAGGTTTTCGCTGCACAGTGAGTGATCAGCAGCATGTCCTATACGATTTCTCTTTGTTGGCATCATTTTGAGAAATATGTTGAGAAATGCCGTTAGATAATACCGTGATAATTTATCTCCTTGCGTGAGCAGGAACGAGGACTACTGATGTTTGTACCATACAGGTATATAGGTCACGCGATACGCTGGGCGTCACAAGGTTAAAGACCGGACGCAAAACGTGTGAGGAAAAGGCCAGCAAGTCGCCAGAGATTTTCTTTTTTTCCTCATTCGTCACTTACGTCCATCGAGGACACAATTTTCTCGCAATACGCCCGCGTTAAAGGCGACTGCGTTCCTGCACACGAAGCTAAAGAAAAAGTTCGCACCAAAAACTGGACGAGAAGGAAAATGTGCTTCGCCGCCGTGCAGGTGTATAAATACTTTTGGATCTTAGACAAATAAATTATTGCCTTCCAGACCCCGTGCAGAGCAAGTTAAGATCATCCTATAGATGAAGTGGAGGTTTCTGTTTTTCTCCAAGCTCACTTGTACAGTTCTCGTGTAATTCATCACCGGAGATCATGAAATACTGGGTCTCCTTATAAGGCATTGCAAAGATCGCCGCTAACAGGGTCACATGGCGGCATAGGACAGGCGTTCATAATGTTGCTGCAATTTGCACGGTTGCTGGGTATTATGTAATCCTTCGCATCAAGGAACGCCTGATACATTGCAGATTTGAAAGCAGATGTAACGGTAACAAATTTTCCGACATTCAACACCTACTTCGAGGGCCCTTCGCACGAACAGGGTGTTTCACCTAAGACTTTACATAATTTTTAAAAATAGGCTTCCTGAATTCGAAGAGCGCTTTTTTCGGCATAGCATTGTCAGCGGTTATTACATCAGAATACAGCTAAGATGTTGGCCAAATGTTTTAGGGGAAGCCCCCAAAGAGGAGTAGATTCGTAATAAGGGAGTAATTAATTACATCCACCCGAGCGCAGCCATACGGCTACAAGGAAAAGCTATACAGCTTTCTGAGAATCTTCGTAGTTAAAAAGAAATTCGTCCTGGTCCGAGGTTCGAAACCAGGACCACCGCTTCACCAGAGCAGTCGCTCTACCAATTGAGCTAACCGGGACGGCAAGCTTAGGGTAGGGCGAGAGCTAATTGATCAATAACTCGGGAATTGTGTTGGTCAAAAGTGGAAACTGTGTTGGTCAAAAGTGGGAACTGTGTTGGTCAAAAGTGGGAACTGTGTTGGTCAAATGTTGTAGGGGAAGCCCCCAAGGTGGAGTAGGAAAACTTTCAGCCTTCCGATTACGTATAAAGAATCTACGAAACTTGCTTCTACGCTTTATCACCGCTGATTTCGATGCCACAACAAGCCACGTGACATTCGTAGGTTGCAGTATGAATACGCTTTTTATCTTCCAGCTTTGTCAAACATCAGTTACTCGAGACAATCTTGCGACGGAAGGGTAATCAACGTAATGAAGAACTTTGCGGCCGCCGCGGTGGCTCAGTGGCTATGGTGCTCGGCTACTGACCCGAAAGACGTGGGTTCGATCCCGGCCGCGGCGGCTGGAATTTCTTTGGAGGAGAAATTCTAGAGGCCCGTGTACTGTGCGATGTCAGTGCACGTTAAAGAACCCCAGGTGGTCGAAATTTCCGGAGTCCTCCACTACGGCGTCTCTCATAGCCTTAGTCGCTTTGGGACGTTAAACCCCATAAACCAAACCAACCAACCAAGAACTTTGCACTATGAACTCTCTCCGTTTGTAAAACTGAAAGCTACAGACCTTTACGAAGCCCAGCGAAGTCTTCGTAATGGGCGCCAGTCACGGGCTCCACGTACGCAAAAGTTAAAATTAAAAAAAAAGCGTGACTGGCACTACTGCGTTATCTGCCTGTACACTGTAGTTCCCGGCACGCAGGAATTTATTCTCTGCGGCATAATATTGCGGTATCGTATTTCAGCCGAGCGCACTATCGGTCGTCTTCGTCTCGCAGTTCTGGATGTGAGTTCTTTTTTTTTTTTTTTGCGCTCATGAAACGACCAGTAAAACTGCGGCATGCACAGCCTATTTGCATGCAGAACGCAATCGAAGGCACCGAGTGAACAGACTCTGGACCACCGGCAAACGAAGCCAACTCAATAAAGAAAAAAAATAGAGGCAAATGAAGCCAACCGGTCAAGTGATTCGATCATTACTGATGCCAGGAGAAGGCGCTCTCAGCAAGCAGGTATTTTATTTCGTTTATTTTTTTTTCCATTACAACTACTATCGTAAATCGTCCGAATGGCACTCTGCCCGTAAAAATAAACTTTTGTTGAGTGCATCCCTTGATAACAGCTCGTAAAGGCGGATATGTTAAAAAGGAAAGGAAACAAAGGACGGAAAAAGAGTTCAAGGATATCGTATGCAGAGAGACGAGCATTCTTCACCGCCTATTTCCTTCGAAGATACGAATGCCTCCCATTTGAATGGCGCCGTAAATGTGTATCAGCAGACTTTTATGCCGTGCGGTTTTTCGCAAGAAATTATGCTGCAATCTGGATTTGGATGTTTGGCGTGAATATATCAGTAAGCGTATTCGCCGCGTTAAGTGCCGCGATGACGGATTTTGGCGCTCTCGCTAATAAGCGCATATGATCGCTTCGCAGATGTTTTGCTATACTTCTCCACCTGCTCCCAGCAGACGAAAGCAGAAATTCTTTTCGGACCAAAACGGGACTGAACTCAACCTAATAGTAGCTGTCAAAAGCGTACTTATGGGCAACTCCCGAACAGCGTGATTGGGGAGGAGGGGTTGTATACGTATAATGCAGTTGTTGAGCTTAATACGTACACAAACAAAAAAAAGGGGGGATCAGTGTTTTTCTTCAATATAAAATTTACTGCTGATTAAACCTCGCAGTCCGATTTCTTCGACACGGGTGACTAAATCATTCATATCAGGGCAGTTTATTATCGCGCGCACAATCAGCCGATGTGAAGGCTGATTGAAGAACCCTCCAACAAAGAATTGCTTTGGCACATAACAAAAAGAGCGAATAAACTCCTCTGCAAAGGTGTCTTATTACCATTTACGTGTGTTGCGTAAGTGTGGAAATGCTTTCTATACAGCCTCACAGCACTTAACCAGCTGGTCCTCGTATAGCCTTGCACATGCAATAGTTTATCGCAGTGAAAGCTGTTTATGGGACACCTTCCGCCGCCGGCCGCGCGAAGCTCTTCCCCGCGATCAGGTGACCAAACAGTGCCCGCAGCCCGTTTATGATTGCTACCCACTGCGCACTATTCATTACGTATATAACCGTTCCTATACTTATGTCGCGTGTTCACCTCCTTAGCGTCTGGACATGAGCACCAGTTCCACATAAGCCGTTACTTCGTGCCTACTCCACCATATGTCGCGACTGCGTTCGAGGATTGAGATTCCACGCAAAGGTTCTGCTGTAGAAGCAACCGTTCCTTTCACAGGAGGTTAGCAGTATGGATAGGTAACAAATAATAAAATACAGAACAAAAAATGCATCGCGTTCGCCCCGTCACGTTCGCCGCCACATCACAGTGCATGCGGAGAAATTAACGTCTTCCAGATGTTGCGCATAGGAAACTGCGACGACCAGAAGCCGCGAAGGTTTCTACCGTGAGTGAGACAGTAAGTGCGCTTTTCCTGTCCTCATAACCACCTCCTCTCCCCCTTTCTCCTAAAAATTTTAAGAGAGATATATATCGAAAAGAGTTAAAGGAATTTTAGAGAAGCGTATCCTTCTCGGGAAAGCTATAATTATGCTCCGTAATTTCTTCGTGTCTTCTGTAGTACAATACAGCTGCCGCGTTTGGAGTACGACTGCTATCACCAGTCAGTGTAATGTGAACTTCCTTCAGAAAAAAACTTTGCGATATATAGCGAATGTTCCTCCGTCATCTTCCTCACGGCTTATTTTTACGATATAACATATCCCAAATGTTTAAAATGCATATACTATTGGTATGCTATAAAATCTTTAGTTAAATACAATGATAACCTCGTTGCACAACTTGCCAACTTTGGAAAACAATGAATTCATTCGTCACAGCCGACGTGGTGAAGCATGTTATGTTCTCACGCCGCGAGCGAACTATTGCAAGCAATCTTTAAAGTATGCCCTACCTTCTTTATTAAATCGGTCGTACCAAGGATCCTTCGGTCCTTTTTGAATTCGCATTATTAAATTAGTTCGTTTTTATTGTGCTTGCAGAAGTGATGTATGTAATATGCTTCAGCGCCCATGTACTTACTATTCAGTGTTCAGTAACTGAAATTTTCCTTTATTTTATTGTGTTTCAAATTAAACTAACGCTGAATGCTCATTTATTATTGAGGCGTGTGCTTACAGTTCTTGTGCTTTTTCTGACCTGCCCTAATTCGCCAATATGTAAGCGGCCGAGACCCACGTAAGCCAATGCCGTAGCCTTTAGTCCTGCTTACTCGTCTCAGAAAGAAGTAAAGAACTGAATTCAATCCAGCATCAACGAAGGACTCGTGTAGAATTTCGAAGAGACGGAATATATATACATACATAAATATATCCGCACAAGAAGAGAAGCAATGGTTCTCTCCGGTTCTATGCTATCCGGATTGCTTGCCTTTTACTGCGATCCAGAGGCTGCCGGCGAACCAGTCGTGGCAAACGTATGGCTTGTGTTTTCTATGTGGCCGTGTCTCGTCGTTTCCGCAATCACTCCTTGTAATTCAGTTTTACAACAAAGGACTTTACATCTTGGCTCTCCATCTTCGTGTTCGGTTAATCTACTTGCCTGGTCTTAAAGCTAATGCTTAAAACCACTCAAGCACGATAGCTGCGCTGCCTTACTTTGTTTTGCTTTTTTTTCTCCCAGTTAGCGGGAGCCTTTTTAACTAACGCATAATTCTCACACGCTTGATGAAGAGGCGAACAGTGATCCAAGAGCGTATAAAGATGCATAAAATAAAAAAAAAATGCCCGCCATCCAAGCTCTGTCGCGGAGCGGGCGAGAGATTCCTTACAGTTAACGATCGGGCGAAGATATATTTCCTGCATGCCCGTGCACAGCGGAGCTAAAGAACCGCGCGAGCCGTTGTCCATTCGGCGCGTTGTATAATTTTGCATAACCATTTCAGCGCCTTGCCAACAACCATCGCGGCCTTCTTGTCCCTCCTTTCTTGATTTTTGTTTTTCCTATTCACTATAACGCGCCGAGAAAAGAAAGCGACCGACTGCGCCAGCTTGCACACGAGTCCTGCGTGCATACGTATACAGTATACACACACACGCGCGAAGGAAAATCCGGCCGCATTTGGAGCAAGGACGTCGTTAAGAAAATAAGGAGAAAGAACGAAGCACGCTCCCTTCGGCCGGTGGGCACGTTTTCGCTGCCGCGGACGCAACAGCACGCGCTTGTTGCCTGTCGCCCAGGACAAAAACAAGGAAGACGCGCGCGAGCTGTTGGTCGTGACATGCGAGGCGGGAAGGCGCGATGAGCTGACGCCGTCGCAACAGACGCCGCACGCTGCGCGGTGTTGTCTAGCGTATGCACTGCGCGTCTGCCCAGCGAGCAGGAAGCCCGGTGGCGCAAAAACACTGCATTGTTCGCTTATCGTCGAGAAGGATATGCGAAGTCTCGGCCACCGAACGGTTGGCAACGACGAGCAGGGAAGTGGGACAGAGCACTTGGGCATACTGAGCGTGAGGGAATTAAGTAATTAGGCGTAGCTCTAGTCGGCGTAATAACAACGCGCAATTCTACGGCAGGAAAATTAAAAATATATATGCATTTCGCTTGTTTCTTGTTGTCACAGGGCGTTTAGGTAAGGGTTCGTGCAACCATTCCCAAGTACGGTTGTGTTTGGCGAGAGTCATGAAGATACATTCCAAGGACGCCAAACAGCGTGGAGGTCATATATTCGCAGTGTCGCCTGTGGAAACAAGGCGTGCGAAGTATGCCTGCAGTATGCGCAAAGCCGGATACGTTTATACATGATTTTAGTTTCGATACCTGGGCGCCGCCATGTTTGTTTTACTCGAGCGCCGCCTACCGCCGACGCCATCTTGGGCTGATAATTTGCAGCCGGTGGGCTGCAGACGAAGCAGCGTGCGATCTCTGAAAGTGTCATTCGCCCGTTTTATTCCTGCCAAGCCTAGAAATTTTGGATGGGCGTTCGTCTCGTGTCTATCCTCGTGTGTGCTATGCCATTAGCTCCTGCAATAACCAACTGGGAGCAAGCGACCATTCCTCGACGCAGCGAACGATCAGCATCGGTGAGTGTCATGCTCGCAGTTCACGCGTGCTTTTTTGTCGCCGGTTGCCTCTAGGGCGAATGCGGCACGGTGTTGCATGTTAGAAAAACGAAAGCAAAATGTGTTGAAACACAAGATCGCGGAGAGCAATGAATATCTAGTTTTTCGTGAAGCGCAGTTTTTCATGAACGCTTTCGCTGCCTGCTTGGACATGGCGAGTGTGACAGTTTAGATGCTGAGCTTGCGACAGAGTACCCCGTTTACAAACTGAACATTTTGGAAACAGTGAGTACGTGACCGAAACGAATCCACTTCTGATGATTAGAATGTTTGTTTGCGGAGATACGCGCGATGAAATTGAAATTCGGCCCCTCCTGCCGCTTGCGTAGGGCTGTTCGTACTACGAGCGATACAAGCCAGTTGACTGAAAGCAATTCGCATTCTCGCCTTCTCCGCTCCCGCCAGTACTCACTGGTGCACAAATACCAGAAAATGTGCAATTACACGATCTAATAGGTTGGTACGCTAATGAAACGCTATTACCACTTACTGACAGGCAGAGTCGCCGCACCTGTGTTGAGAATTCCAATCTCAATCGGGTCGGGGCACTGCTCAAGTCGCTGCGTTTGTTGTATCTCTGGCACGGTTATGCATAGTGTGGATTTTTTTTTACAGTGCATTCGATGCGATTTCAGTCGAATAATTTATTACAATGCATGGCAGAGTTTACCGTCCTGTGCATGCCGTGTATTTTTTATTCTTACGTTGCCATGGCTGCATTTTTCCTCACTTTGCAGTTGGGTGAAAGTTCATGTCGCCGCTTCTATTCATGCCATACTGTGCAAATTAAATTAGTATTTTTGCACTAACGACATGTTTATTTTTTTCAGGTGGCGATCCCCACACCCTCCCGATATTGACGATCATGTGGGGCGGCGAAACGAAGTTGTGGCCAAATTTATGAAGTCCTCACACAGTGTACTCTTGTATTAAAAGAACTCTGCCAAGGCCGTCCAAATACTTGATCTCTTAAAATTCTGCACAGATTATAGTTTGTTAACCCCGAACGCTGCGCTTCGTTCCGCGCCCGATATTAGGCGCAGGCAGTGGGTTTGTTTCTGTCTGCATTTCGTTCACTAAGTGCGCTAACGTTTAAGCTTTTTGTTGGCGCAAGTATTTTTTGTTCCACAACTACGCCCACTGCCAATGGAACTTGGAACCGGCGGAAAAGCGGTGAACAAATGGACACCGCAGACGTGCTGAGACCTTCGCATAACATGGTGCGCGTACATACTGGCGGCGTTTGTTTTTTTTCTACTTTCGTCGACTATTTCAGCAACCGACAATAAAACAATGATGTCTAGAAGACGTTGGTGTTTCGTACAACATTGCTGCTTTTGTTGTACAGACGCAAACACGCGCTTGACCGGTAGCTAAGCAGCCGCGGACGTTGCTCCGCGCGCCTGATTATCAGCCCAGGGGAGGACGGCAACAGTGGGGTGTCGCGCAGCGCACGTGTTTGAGAGTATTTCTCCCTCTCCTGCCCGCTCCTCGTAAAATGGTGTATACGGTCAACGCGAAAAGTGAACATCACGGCCTTTGGGACTAGTTGGCGCATGACTGACAAAACTGCGGCGCTACGACCTTGTCGTTGTCCTTTTCTTTCTCTTGTTGTCATCATTGCGCCGAAGTTTTTTCAGTCACAGCTAGCCCGCAGTTTATCGAGTACAACGGGAAGAAATGTGGTCAGTGTGACCAAAGGATGCAAGTGCGCTCCGGCCTTTAGGGCTGCAGCATGCTTGAGTTTAAGTACGTTTTTAAGGCGAAAGCCTTTAATGCCTCATCGTTGTCGACAGGAGGTTGTCACAAGAGGTGTCACGCTTTTCTAGTCAGACCAGAAAAAAAATCTTTGTGTACGATGGAATTCGAACCAACATCCTTCCGTTCCGCAGCCGAGCGTGCTAATGGCTACGCTACTTCTTGCCAACGCATATTGTTGAGATCGGCGTCAGTCAGTCTCGCTTTGGAAGCAGCCAGCACACATGTTTCTACTGGGTGGCTACAGGGCAACTCGACGGCGGTTGCCCCAGGCCTGCCGTCATGGCCCACACGGAGAGGGTCCAGGTGACAGCTGATTCCAATTACCGAGCCCTGTCCGGTCGGAGTACAGAACCAAAAAGAAGGGGCTGAAGTTTGGGCCAATACCAGACAGCCTTTCCGAAGTCTCTTCACGTGTCGAACGCTGCCGCCGCCACGGGGAGACGGACGTTATCTTCCCCAATTGCCGTGACCGTGCCGGGGAACAAAGGGCCTCGTTTCCTATGGCTATTCGGCGTGCCGAACACCGCGACGAGCTGGCGGGCATCATCCCCAACCCTCGCGAACATCTGCAAGGGCGACCCCCATTGCCAACAATATGTAGTTCTCATTGTCTAGGACGCTGGAGAGTGTTTGCAGAAAGGCGTCGAATCAGACGGATGCCTCCGAAACGCCTTCCAGTGTCTCCAGCATTTAAGATTCACAAACAATTGTGCACTTAATTAACATCTTAACCACACATCAGTGGCACAAGCAGCAACACCGCGCTAAAGGTTTTCGCCTCCCCGCACTTTAGGTCAGTAAAGTGCCCCCCTGAATTTTTGCGTGCGGGTTGTGATGAGTAGAATGACGCAGAACAGGGCGGATAGTGTGGAGTGGAATTAATTTTAAAACTTCGCTAAACTTGGAGATTTTTCCGATGACTGATTAGTTGAATTGATAGCTTCGTCGATGCCTATTACAACCTTTCGAACGATGTGAAAGTACACAATGCCGACATCCGTTCAGACTTGGTGACGCGCCAATACGGTTCTTGTCGATAGCTCGGCTTGGTGTCATTCGCGTCCAGTT